>NW_026900892.1:0-2434 GCF_033783945.1 Neopsephotus bourkii | reverse complement strand
TCGTAAGCAGACGGACGTGACGTTGTAAACCCAGGCTATATAACACCGTGTTACTCGCCAATAAACGCCATTTGCCATCCACCACATTGGTGTCCGTGAGCTGATGGCCCGAGCGGCCTGGGGTTGGTCGCTGTGGCGTTCCTGAACCAGGTCGCCACGCCAACGAAGGCAACAAGTGGTGCCGAAACCCGGGAATCGTCTGGACAGGTGAACGGCAGCCGGAGCGGCTGGACCAGCCCGGCGGGGAGGACGCTCCCAAGCGAACAAGGTGGATGGAAGCCCTTGTGAAGGTCGTATCTCAATTACATAAGCAGTGGGGTATTGATTGTAAGCCCAAAGATTTTACTCTCACAGTTGCGAGGCTTTTACAAACTGGGGTCATTGACCAGCCAGTGGATATTCTCCACCCTGAGGTGTGGGATAAATGCACTGAAGTGTTAGCCGAGGAGACGATGTCCTCGGGTTGTGGGAAATACCTTAAGTCGTGGGGGAAAGTCGTACAGGCCCTGTGCAAGGCCATGCAAGAGCAGGAGACCTGGAAGGCAGCAAAGAACTGTTTGTGGGCTACCCCGAAATTGGGAGTCGGGGCAGCTACACAAACTCTGCACCCCCAGGCGCTACTGAGCCTAAAGATACGCAGAAAGGCGACACGCCTCCTCAGTCCCTGAATCCCGACCCGCCTACGGAGGGACAGAACGAGCAAAATCCTTTTGGGGTGGGCTGGTCGAGGAGCCCAGGGGCGCCGCGGAGAAGGAGTCCGAGGCAACTGGGGTCAGCCCCCCGCCCTGTGCGCCCCAAAATGGCGCCGAGCGGAGAGAAGGAGGGCGGGGCGAAGATGTCCCCGGCGGGAACAGGGGGGAAGTGCTAGAACTGACAAGAGCGCGTGGGGGGGGGGAGAATGAGAAGGAGAACCGAAAGGGGGAGGGGTGCGCGAGCAAGGGGAGGAAAGCCAATCAGAGGGCGGGGCGAACCAGGAGGGCGGGGAGAGCCCAGAGGCAGGGAACGGCCCGCCCACAAGAAAAGCGGGCGGGGCCGGAGCCCAGCGAAAAGGCGCGGGAAACCTGAAGTAACCGGTCAGTCGGCTTCCGACTCTGAGTCAGGCACTGCCTGGGGCGGGTGGCTCGCAACCGATTCAAACTCAGAGGAGGAGGAAACGGAGGTAAACAAAGTCAAGAGCCAAAGCATTCCCATCTGGACTAAAGAGGAACGGCGAGGGGAAGAAGTCCCTCTCATGGACTGGAAGGAAATAAAGATTGCGTTTGCCGACTGGGCCCCATCAGTCAAACTGGCGTTCCCGGTCCGGGTGACAGACAGGGGACAGAGGGTCCATTCGCCAATAAACCCTAAGGATGTACAAGCAATTGTTAAGGCAATTGCAGATAAAGGGCTTAATTCTGCCATGGTCTCCACCATCATAGATGGTGTTTTCGGAAGAGACGATATGCTCCCGTTCGATATAAAACGGGAATGGAGATGGGGATGGGAACAACGATAGAGGCTAGCCCTTACAGGGCGAGGGTATGCCGCTGTTAGAAAAAATGGCAGAGTTAGGTGTTGCCCACTTAAATCCATTAAACTAGACCTCCATAATAAAACAAATGAAAATTGTGAGTTTCTGTTCACAGGATTAGATCATCGAACGCCCTCGTAACTCGTACGCCCCGGTGACAAGAGAGGACGACAAGTCACCATTGCATCTATACCCAGGAGCTCCACACCAGCGGACCCCGAGCAACAGCGAAATAGCCCCCAAGGGAGGGGGCTACGATGCCTTTGTCTGATTTTGATTTTGGGGTTTGTTACTATAGGGCAAGTAGAATGATCGTGCTGGTATTACTCTTTGGACCCTGTATATTGAATCGCCTTGTGTCATTTGTGAACAGCCGGCTAGAACAGGTTAACATCATGTTTGTAGAAAGCCACCAACTACTTTAAGAACGTATCTACTCAGTATTACCCCCCACTTATCCCAACTTGCCCCAACTTACAACCCGTCCCCTTAACTACCCCTCACTAACCACTTACCCAAAGCCACTAACCACTAACCTGAAGTGCCTTCTACTGTAACATTTTATATGTATATGTGTACTCTTTTCTACTTTTCTACTTTTTTACTTTTTATATTAGCCTATTTAATTAAACATAGGGAGGGGGGAAATGTAGGTAGTTAGGGTCTGGCAATCGGAAGATGTCGCGCTGTACGGAAAGATAAGACCCCCCTCCGAGTAGCCAATAGGGCCTAGCCTAGGTCGTAAGCAGACGGACGTGACGTTGTAAACCCAGGCTATATAACACCGTGTTACTCACCAATAAACGCCATTTGCCATCCACCACATTGGTGTCCGTGAGCTGATGGCCCGAGCGGCCTGGGGTTGGTCGCTGTGCCGTTCCTGAACCAGGTCGCCACGCCAACGAAGGCAACATCCTGGGGCAC
>NW_026900891.1:0-23978 GCF_033783945.1 Neopsephotus bourkii | reverse complement strand
GGGCAATGGGGTGATGGGGGCAATGGGGGTAATGGGGTGATGGGGGCAATGGGGGTAATGGGGTGATGGGGGCAATGGGGGTAATGGGTGTAAATGGGGTAATGGGGGCAATGGGGGTAATGGGGTGATGGGGGCAATGGGGTGATGGGGGCAATGGGGTGATGGGGGCAATGGGGGTAATGGGGTGATGGGGCAATGGGGTGATGGGGATAATGGGGGTAATGGGGTGATGGGGCAATGGGGTAATGGGGGTAATGGGGAATGGGGTGATGGGGGGCAATGGGGTGATGGGGTAATGGGGGTAATGGGGTGATGGGGGCAATGGGGGTAATGGGGGTAATGGGGTGATGGGGCAATGGGGTGATGGGGGCAATGGGGGTAATGGGGGTAATGGGGGCAGGGGTAATGGGGGCATGGGGGCAATGGGGAGGGGTAATGGGGGTAATGTGGTGATAATGATGGTGGGGTAAATGGGGGTAATGGGGGCAATGGGTATGGGGTGATGGGATAATGGGGGCAATGGGGTAATGGGGTAAAGGGGTAATGGGGTGATGGGGACAATGGGGTCAAAGGGGTAATGTGGCAATGGGGTAATGGGGCAAAGGGGGTAATGGGGCAATAGGAGTAATGGGGACAATGGGGGTAAATGAGGCAACGGGGGTAATGGGGGCAATAGGGGTAATGGGGGGCAATGGTGGAAATGGTACAATGGGGTAATGGGGCAATAGGGGTAATGGGGGCAATGGGTAATGGAGACAATGGGGGAAATGGGTCAGTGGGGTAATGGGATCAACGGGAGCCAATGAGGACAAAGGGGATGAAGGAGACACCAAAGATGAGCAGCGATGCCAACATCACGCCCCATAGAAGGAGCCAACACCCCCATGGTGACCTTCGGGACCACTCCCCCCCTCCCTCCAATCCCACTCACCCCCATTCCCACCCCATAGGGGAAGAGCCGCGGGAGCCTCCGGGAAAGCAGCAGAGCCCCAATGCCCCCAAGCAGGAAGAGGGGAGGCAAAAAGGGGGGTGAAGGAAGGAAGGAAACGGGGTTCAAGCAAGCAGGGACCCCCTTGGGGCCGGTACCTGGATGAGGCGGTCGGCGAGAGCCGCGCTCTCCTGGGCACGGAGATGGGAGAGGGAGAAGAGAGGAGTGAGACGGAAGCAGCCAGAGGAGCCCTAAAGAGGAGGCGCCCGCAGCATCCCCAGCCCTTCCCTAGGGGGGTTCCATGGGGTTTTGGGGGGGGGGGTCCCCCCCTGTTCTTCCCCCCATTGGTTGCACCCCGATCCCGAGCGGTTCCCACCTCCCCATGGATGGGTCCACACGGAGGGGGCATGGAGCGGGTTTCAGCACCTGGACAGCACCGGTGGGTGGGGGGGGGGGGAGGTGATGGGGGGCACCCATGGGTGCTGCGGGGTGGGGGGTGCTGAGAGCGGTTGGGGTGGTTTAGGGTGTTTTGGGGGGGTGTTGGGTGTTATAGGGGTGTTTTGGGGTGGTTTAGGGTATTTTGGGGTGGTTTAGGGTGGTTTTTTGGGGTGCTTTAGGGTATTTTGGGGGTGTGTTGGGTTTTATAGGGGTGTTTTGGGGTGCTTTAGGGTGTTTTGGGGTGTTTTAGGGTGGTTTTTGGGGGTGTTTTGGGGTATTTTGGGGTGTTTTAGGGGTGTTTTGGGGTGCTTTAGGGTGTTTTGGGGTGGTTTAGGGTGTTTTGGGGGTGTGTTGGGTGTTATAGGGGTGTTTTGGGGTGCTTTAGGGTATTTTGGGGGTGTGTTGGGTGTTCTAGGGGTGTTTTGGGGTGCTTTAGGGTATTTTGGGGTGATTCAGGGTGGTTTTTGGGGGTGCTTTAGGGTGTTTTAGGGGTGTTTTGGGGTCTTCAAGGGGTGTTTTGGGGTCTCAAGAGGTGTTTTAGGGGTGTTTTGGGGTCTTCAAGGGGTGTTTTGGGGTGCTTTAGGGTGTTTTGGGGTGTTTTAGGGTGTTTTGGGGGTGTGTTAAGGGTGCTCAGGGGTCATTTAGGATATTCTGGGGTGATCTAGGGTGGTTTTGGGGTGTTTTGGTGTTGTTTTGGGGCGGTTTAGAGTGTTTTGAGGTGCTTTAGGGGTGGTTCAGAATGTTCTGGGTGTTTTAGGGGTGTTTTGGGGTCTTCAAGGGGTGTTTTGGGGTGTTTAGAGGTGTTTTAGGGGTGTTTTGGGTGGTTTTAGGGTGTTTTGGGGTGTTTCAGGGGTGTTTTGGGGTGTTTTAGGGGTGTTTTGGGGTGTTTTAGGGGTGTTTTGGGGTGGTTTAGGGGTGTTTTGGGGTGTTTCAGGGGTGTTTTGGGGTGTTTTAGGGGTGTTTTGGGTGGTTTTAGGGTGTTTTGGGGTGTTTTAGGGGTGTTTAGGGGTGTTTTAGGGGTGTTTTGGAGTGGTTTTAGGGTGGTTTGGGGTGTTTAAGGGGTGTTTTGGGGTATTTTAGGGGTGTTTTGGTGTGGTTTTAGGGTGGTTTTAGGGGTGTTTTAGGGGTGTTTTGGGGTATTTTAGGGGTGTTTTGGTGTGGTTTTAGGGTGGTTTTGGGGGTGTTTAAGGGGTGTTTTAGGGTATTTTAGGGGTGTTTTGGTGTGGTTTTAGGGGTGTTTTGGGGTGTTTTAGGGGTGTTTTGGTGTATTTCTGGGTGTTTTTGGGGTGCTGCCCATGGCCCTCACCTTCTCCAGGGTCTCGATGCGCTGCTTCAGGAGCCGGTTCTCCGTGCGCAGGCGCTGGGGGGAGCGGGGGACACAAAGGGGGAGATGAGGGCACGGGAGAGGGTTCCATGGATCTGGGATGGGCTCCATGGCTCTAGGATGGGTTCCATGGATCTGGGATAGGTTCCATGGCTCTAGGATGGGTTCCATGGATCTGGGATAGGTTCCATGGCTCTAGGATGGGTTCCATGGATCTGGGATAGGTTCCATGGCTCTAGGATGGGTTCCATGGATCTGGGATAGGTTCCATGGCTCTAGGATGGGTTCCATGGCTCTGGGATGGGTTCCATGGCTCTGGGATGGGTTCCATGGATCTGGGATGGGTTCCATGGCTCTGGGATGGGTTCCATGGATCTGGGATGGGTTCCATGGATGGGTTCCATGGCTCTGGGATGGGTTCCATGGATGGGTTCCATGGCTCTAGGATGGGTCCCATGCTCTGGAATGGGCTCCATGGCTCTAGGATGGGCCCCATGCTCTGCAATGGGTTCCATGGAATGGGTCCCATGCTCTGCAATGGGCTCCATGGCTCTGGGATGGGTTCCATGGCTCTGCAATGGGCCCCATGGCTCTGGAATGGGCTCCATGAATGGGTTCCATGGCTCTGGGATGGGTCCCATGCTCTGGAATGGGCTCCATGGCTCTGGAATGGGCTCCATGGCTCTAGGATGGGTCCCATGCTCTGCAATGGGCTCCATGGCTCTGGGATGGGCCCCATGCTCTGCAATGGGTTCCATGGAATGGGTCCCATGCTCTGCAATGGGTTCCATGGCTCTAGGATGGGCCCCATGCTCTGCAATGGGCTCCATGGCTGTTCCTCACCTTGATCTCGATCTGCTCCTCCATCTCCTTGCTCTTGATGCTGGCGTACTCCTTCTCCAGCCTGGTTGGGACGCAGGGATGGGACCAGACCCCATTGTCCTGCGCCCCCATCTCCCGCAGGACCCCAACCCCATGGCCTCACCTCTTCATCTTCTTGGCGTTGTACTTGACCTGGAAGGCCCTGAGGATGAGCTTATCGGGACAAGAGTCGAACTGGTGCGGGATCACCTTCTGGAAGTACTGCGGGGGTGGGAGCGGCCATGGAACACGGACCCATAGCAGGAAACCAGCCCCAAACCCATCCCAAATGGGCCCCAACCAGAATCCCATTGGACAAAACCATCTCAAATGTGACCCCAACCAAATCCCATTGGACAAACCCATCCCAAATGTGCCCCCCAACCAAATCCCATTGGAAAACCCATCCCAAATGGGCCCCAACCAAATCCCATTGGACAAACCCATCCCAAATGGGCCCCCAACCAAATCCCATTGGACAAACCCATCCCAAATGGGCCGCAAGCCAAATCTCATTGGACAAACCCATCCCAAATGGGCCCCCAACCAAATCCCATTGGACAAACCCATCCCAAATGGGCCTCAACCAAATCCCATTGGACAAACCCATCCCAAATGTGCGCCAACCAAATCCCATTGGACAAACCCATCCCAAATGGGCCCCAAGCCAAATCCCATTGGACAAACCCATCCCAAATGGGCCGCAAGCCAAATCTCATTGGACAAACCCATCCCAAATGGGCCCCAAGACAAATCCCATTGGACAAACCCATCCCAAATGGGCCCCAAGCCAAATCTCATTGGACAAACCCATCCCAAATAGACCCCAAGCCAAATCCCATTGGACAAACCATCCCAAATGGGCCCCCAACCAAATCCCATTGGACAAACCCATCCCAAATGGGCCCCAAGTCTAATCTCATTGGCCAAACCCATCTGAAATGTGCCCCCAACCAAATCCCATTGGACAAACCCATCCCAAACGGGCCCCCAACCAAATTCCATTGGACAAACCCATCCCAAATGGGCCCCAACCAAATCCCATTGGACAAACCCATCCCAAATGGGCCCCCATCCAAATCCCATTGGACAAACCCATCCCAAATGGACCCCCAACCAAATCCCATTGTACAAACTCGCCCCAAATGGATCCCCAACCAAATCCAATTGGACAAACCCATCCCAAATGGGCCCCAAGCCAAATCCCATTGGACGAACCCATCCCAAATGGGCCCCAAGCCAAATCCCATTGGACAAACCCATCCCAAATGGGCCCCCAACCAAATCCCATTGGACAAACCCATCCCAAATGGTCCCCAACCAAATCTCATTGGACAAACCCATCCCAAATGGGCCCCAAGCCAAATCCCGTTGGACAAACCCATCCCAAATGGGACCCGAACCAAATCCCATTGGACAAACCCATCTCAAACGGGCCCCCAACCAAATCCCATTGGACAAACCCATCCCAAATGGGCCCCCAACCAAATCCCATTGGACAAACCCATCCCAAATGGGCCCCCAACCAAATCCCATTGGACAAACCCATCCCAAATGGGCCCCCAACCAAATTCCATTGGACAAACCCATCCCAAATGTGCCCCCAACCAAATCCCATTGGACAAACCCATCCCAAATGGTCCCCAAGGCGAAGTTTCTCATTGGACAAAGGCATCGCAAGCATCCCATGGGATCAATGCATCCCAAGGGACCCATCACGGACCTGGGACATCCCCTCCATATCCAACTGGACCAGCTCGGCTTGGTTGAAGTGCAGCAGCGCCATTCCCACCCGGAAGACGATCTCCAGCCCCTATGGGACGGGTCCATGGGGATCCCGGGGGAGCCCATTCCCGGCCCCATGGGGATCCCATTCCCGGCCCCATGGGGATCCCGGGGGATCCCGTTCCCGGCCCCATGGGGATCCCATTCCCTGCCCCATGGGGATCCCATTCCCGTCCCTATGGGGATCCCATTCCCGGCTCCATGGGGATCCCATTCCCGGCTCCATGGGGATCCCATTCCCGGCCCCATGGGGATCCCATTCCCGGCTCCATGGGGATCCCATTCCCGGACCCATGGGGATCCCGGGGGAGCCCATTCCCAGGTCCATGGGGATCCCCGGGGAGCCCATTCCCGGGTCCATGGGGATCCCGGGGGAGCCCATTCCCAGGTCCATGGGGATCCCCGGGGAGCCCATTCCCGGGTCCATGGGGATCCCGGGGGAGCCCATTCCCGTCCCTATGGGGATCCCATTCCCGCCCCATGGGGATCCCATTCGGCCCCATGGGCTTCACCTCGTCCATGAAGATGTCGAAGACGCGCGTGGCCACGGGCAGGGGGAAGGTGGTGAGGAAGAGGGTGAGGAACCAGGAGGAGGCGTACATGGAGGTGAGGAAGCTCTGGGAGCGGAAGTGGCTGTTGAGATCCGGCAGCTGCTCCTGCGGGGAGGAGACTGGGAATGGGGTGGGGGAACTGGGGATGGGGTGGGGGAACTGGGGATGGGGTGGGGGGACTGGGGATGGGGTGGGGTGACTGGGAATGGGGTTGGAGGAACTGGGAATGGGGGAGGAGTGGGAATGGAGGGGTGGGGAACTGGGAATGGGGTGGGGGAACTGGGAATGGGCGTGGGGAACTGGGAATGGGGGTGGAGGAAACTGGGAATGGGATTGGGAAACTGGGAATGGGGATGGAGGAACTGGGAATGGACTGGGAGGAACTGGGAATGGACTGGGAGGAACTGGGAATGGGGTGGGGTAAACTGGGAATGGACTGGGAGGAACTGGGAATGGACTGGGAGGAACTGGGAATGGGGATGGAGAAACTGGGAATGGGGATGGAGGAAATGGGAATGGGGTGGAGAATGGGAATGGGAATGGAGGAAACTGGGAATGGGGATGGAGGAAATGGGAATGGGGGGTGGAGGAACTGGGAATGGGGATGGAGGAACTGGGAATGGGGATGGAGAAACTGGGAATGGGATGGGAGGAAATGGGAATGGGGCTGGGAGAAACTGGGAATGGGATGGAGGAAATGGGAATGGGGATGGAGGATGGGAATGGGGATGGAGAAATGGGAATGGGATGGAGGGAATGGGGATGGAGGAAAATTGGGAATGGGGTGGAGAAATGGGAATGGGATGGAGGAAATGGGAATGGGGATGGAGGAAATGGGAATGGGGTGGGGGAATGGGATGGGGATGGAGGAAATGGGGAATGGGGTGGGGTAAACTGGGAATGGGATAAACTGGGAATGGGGTGGGGTAAACTGGGAATGGGGTGGGGTAAACTGGGAATGGGGTGGGGTAAACTGGGAATGGGGTGGGGTAAACTGGGAATGGGGGTGGAGGAAACTGGGAATGGGATGAGAAACTGGGAATGGGGGTGGGGGAACTGGGAATGGGGGATGGAGGAATACTGGGAATGGGGATGGAGGAAACTGGGAATGGGGATGGGGTAAACTGGGAATGGGGGTGGAGAAACTGGGAATGGGGGTGGGGTAACTGGGAATGGGGGATGGAGGAATACCGGGAATGGGGGTGGGGGAAACTGGGAATGGGGATGGAGGAAACTGGGAATGGGGGTGGAGAAACTGGGAATGGGGGTGGGGGAACTGGGAATGGGGGATGGAGGAATACCGGGAATGGGGGTGGGGGAAACTGGGAATGGGGATGAGAATTGGATGGGGATGGAGGAAACTGGGAATGGGGGTGGAGAAACTGGGAATGGGGGTGGGGGAACTGGGAATGGGGGATGGAGGAAACCGGGAATGGGGGATGGAGGAATACCGGGAATGGGGGATGGAGGAAACCGGGAATGGGGGATGGAGGAAACTGGGAATGGGGGATGGAGGAAACTGGGAATGGGGGTGGAGAAACTGGGAATGGGGGTGGGGGAAACTGGGAATGGGGATGGAGGAAACTGGGAATGGGGGATGGAGGAAACTGGGAATGGGGGATGGAGGAAACCGGGAATGGGGGATGGAGGAATACCGGGAATGGGGGTGGGGGAACTGGGAATGGGGGATGGAGGAACTGGGAATGGGGGATGGAGGAATACCGGGAATGGGGGTGGGGGAACTGGGAATGGGGGATGGAGGAAACTGGGAATGGGGGATGGAGGAAACTGGGAATGGGGGATGGAGGAATACCGGGAATGGGGATGGAGGAATACCGGGAATGGGGGATGGTTCCCAGGTCAATCCTGGTTCCTGAGGCTTGGCCAGCTCCAGGAGGGAGCCCTGTGATGTGGATGGGCCCTGGTGATGCCCCATGAGATGAGACCACCATGAGGGACCCAACTGTGGTCCCCACGGTGCCCACAGGCCCATGGGTGATCCATGGAGCATCTCATGGATGGTCCCTTTGGATGTCTCATGGATGGTCCCCACGGTGCCCACAGGCCCATGGGTGATCCATGGAGCATCTCACGGGGCTCGCATGGGTACCCCCAAGGTGTCCTTTGTGTCCATTGATGCCCCCCTTTAGGAGTCATGGATGCTCTGAGGAACATCCATGGATGGGCCTTGGGGTATCTCATGGATGAACCCTTTGGATGTCTCATGGATGGTCCACATGGTGCCCACAGGCCCATGGATGATCCATGGAGCATCTGATGGGGCTCTCATGGATACCCCCAAAGTGTCCTTTGGGTCCATTGATGCCCCCCTTTAGGAGTCATGGATGCTCCTCAGAGCATGAAGCATCCATGGATGGGTCTTGGGGTATCTCATGGATGGTCCCTTTGGATGTCTCATGGATGGTCCCCATGGTGCCCATAGGCTCATACATGGTCCATGGAGCATCTCATGGATGATCCCTTTGGGTATCTCATGGATGGTCCCCATGGTGCCCATAGGCTCATACATGGTCCATGGAGCATCTCATGGATGATCCCTTTGGGTATCTCATGGATGGTCCCCATGGTGCCCATAGGCTCATACATGGTCCATGGAGCATCTCATGGACGGTCCCTTTGGATGTCTCATGGATGGTCCCCATCGTACCCTTAGGCTCATAGATGGTCCATGAAGCATCTCATGGATGGCCCCTTTGGATGTCTCATGGATGGTCCCTATGGTACCCTTAGGCTCATAGATGGTCCATGAAGCATCTCATGGATGGTCCCCATGGAGCATCTCATAGATGGTCCCCATACAGCATCTCATAGATGGTCCCAATGGTCTCATGCATGGTCCATGGAGCATCTCATGGATGGCCCGTGGAGCATCTCACGGATGGTCCCTTTGGATGTCTCATGGATGGTCCCCATGGTACCCTTAGGCTCGTAGATGGTTCCAATGGTCTCATGTATGGTCCTCATGGTGCCATAGGCTGATAGATGGTCCATGGAGCATCTCATGGATGGTTCCTTTGGGTACCTCAAGCATGGTCCATGCAGCATCTCATGGATGGTTCCTTTGGGTATCTCATGCATGGTCCATGCAGCATCTCATGGATGGTTCCTTTGGGTATCTCATGCATGGTCCATGCAGCATCTCATGCATGGTCCATGCAGCATCTCATGCATGGTCCATGGAGCATCTCATGGATGGCCCATGGAGCATCTCATGGATGGCCCATGGAGCATCTCATGCATGGTCCATGGAGCATCTCATGGATGGCTCCTTTGGGTACCTCAAGCATGGTCCATGGAGCATCTCATGCATGGTCCATGCAGCATCTCATGGATGGTTCCTTTGGGTATCTCATGCATGGTCCATGCAGCATCTCATGCATGGTCCATGGAGCATCTCATGCATGGTCCATGGAGCATCTCATGGATGGTTCCTTTGGGTATCTCATGCATGGTCCATGCAGCATCTCATGCATGGTCCATGCAGCATCTCATGGATGGCCCATGCAGCATCTCATGCATGGTCCATGCAGCACCTCATGCATGGTCCATGCAGCATCTCATGCATGGTCCACGGAGCATCTCATGCATGGTCCATGCAGCATCTCATGCATGGTCCATGGAGCATCTCATGCATGGTCCATGCAGCATCTCATGCATGGTCCATGCAGCATCTCATGCATGGTCCACGGAGCATCTCATGGATGGTCCCCATGGAGCATCTCATGCATGGTCCATGGAGCATCTCATGCATGGTCCATGGAGCATCTGATGCATGGTCCATGCAGCATCTCATGCATGGTCCATGCAGCATCTCATGCATGGTCCATGGAGCATCTCATGGATGGTTCCTTTGGGTATCTCATGCATGGTCCATGGAGTATCTCATGGATGGTTCCAATGGTCTCATGTATGGTCCTCATGGTGCCATAGGCTGATAGATGGTCCATGGAGCATCTCATGGATGGTTCCTTTGGGTACCTCAAGCATGGTCCATGCAGCATCTCATGCATGGTCCATGGAGCATCTCATGCATGGTCCATGGAGCATCTCATGCATGGTCCATGCAGCATCTCATGGATGGTTCCTTTGGGTATCTCATGCATGGCCCATGGAGCATCTCATGGATGGTTCCTTTGGGTATCTGATGCATGGTCCATGCAGCATCTCATGCATGGTCCATGCAGCATCTCATGCATGGTCCATGGAGCATCTCATGGATGGTTCCTTTGGGTATCTCATGCATGGTCCATGGAGTATCTCATGGATGGTTCCAATGGTCTCATGTATGGTCCTCATGGTGCCATAGGCTGATAGATGGTCCATGGAGCATCTCATGGATGGTTCCTTTGGGTACCTCAAGCATGGTCCATGGAGCATCTCATGCATGGTCCACGGAGCATCTCATGGATGGTCCCCATGCAGCATCTCATGCATGGTCCATGCAGCATCTCATGCATGGTCCATGGAGCATCTCATGGATGGTCCCCATGGAGCATCTCATGCATGGTCCATGCAGCATCTCATGCATGGTCCATGGAGCATCTCATGGATGGTCCCCATGGAGCATCTCATGCATGGTCCATGCAGCATCTCATGCATGGTCCACGGAGCATCTCATGGATGGTCCCCATGCAGCATCTCATGCATGGTCCATACAGCATCTCATGCATGGTCCATGCAGCATCTCATGCATGGTCCATGGAGCATCTCATGGATGGTCCCCATGGAGCATCTCATGCATGGTCCATGCAGCATCTCATGCATGGTCCACGGAGCATCTCATGGATGGTCCCCATGCAGCATCTCATGCATGGTCCATGCAGCATCTCATGCATGGTTCCTTTGGGTATCTCATGGATGGCCCATGGAGCACCTCATGCATGGTCCCCATGGTCTCCCCCCCAGCTACCCCCTGCCGCTGGTGCCCACCTGCAGCAAGGACTCGAACTGGAAGATGCAGAGCCCCAGCTGGGCCATGCTGGGCTTGAAGAGCTCCCGCAGGCGGTACTCCTGCATGAGCCGCACGAACACGCAGAAGGCCTCTTCCTCGGGCATCTGCAGAGCCAACGGGACACGAATCCCACCGGCCCCGGCGCTGGGGGCGCGGGATGGGAGCCCCGGAACCCAGCACCCACCTGCATGAGCAGCAGTCCCACGATGAAGGCGCTGCCCTGGCAGTAGCCAACCTCGCGGTCCACCAGGGAATAGGCCTGGGAAGGAGGGAAAGCATGGGGTGCTCTGCTCCATAGGGGCGTGGGAATGGGGTCACATCCGCTCAGGGATTGGTGGGTCTGTTGATGGGGATGAGGGTATCCCGATGACAGCGGGTTGGGGGGGAATGCCAGGCCTTGGATGAAGGTGGGATCTGATGAGCTTGAAGCTCTTTCCCAACCCAGTTCATTCCAGTATTCCCTAATTCCCGATCCTCCCCATCAATGGGCCTTGACCTCCACATTCCCTGTGGTTGGAAGCCTTAATCCTCAATGGAAAGCCCATTCCCATGCTGGACAAGAGCTTTGGTTGTGGTTGACACCACCTCCCGTTGGGATGAGACCCCAAAGACCGAACTGCATCCTTAATCCAGAGGGGAACCCAATGGGAAACTATTGAGTGTTGGTTCCTTAATCCAGAGGGAAAAATCCCACAAAATGACCCAAAGGAGAGCAGATTCCATCAAAATTATCCCAGAAATGGAGGAATTCCCACAAAATGACGCAAAGAGAGGAGATTCCATCAAAATTATCCCAAAAATAGAGGGATTCCCACAGAGGGGAACCCAATGGGAAACTATTGAGTGTTGGTTCCTTAATCCAGAGGAAACCCAATGGGAAACTATTGAGTGTTGGTTCCTTAATCCAGAAGGAAAAATCCCACAAAATGACCCAAAGAAGAGGAGATTCCATCAAAATTATCTGAAAAATAGTGGGATTCCCACAAAATGAGCCAAAGAAGAGGAGATTTCATCAAAATTATCTGAAAAATAGAGGGATTCCCACAAAATGACCCAAAGAGAGGAGATTCCACCAAAATTATCGAAAAATAGAGGGATTCCCACAAAATGACCCAAAGGAGAGGAGATTCCACCAAAATTATCGAAAAATAGAGGGATTCCCACAAAATGACCCAAAGAGAGGAGATTCCATCAAAATTATCCCAGAAATGGAGGAATTCCCACAAAATGACCCAAAAAGAGGAGATTCCATCAAAATTATCCAAAAACTGGAGGGATTCCCACAAAATGACCCAAAGAGAGGAGATTCCACCAAAATTATCCCAGAAATGGAGGGATTCCCACAAAATGACCCAAAGAGAGGAGATTCCATCAAAATTATCCCCAAAATAGAGGGTTTCCCACAGAGGGGAACCCAATGGGAAACTATTGAGTGTTGGTTCCTTAATCCAGAGGGAAACCCAATGGGAAAAGGATCGTTCCTCCATCCATGAAAGCAGAAACCGGAGCTTTGGGATTGAGCTCCTGGGCGCAGGAAGCGACGGCTCCGCATCGATGCCCCCCCCAAACCCCATCCCAAGGGATGAGCCCCCAAGGCCCGGATGGGACGGTACCTTCATGACGTTGAAGAGCACCTCCTGGCCCAGGCTATCCTGGCCCTTGAAGAAGTCGTGCTCGGGGTAGGTGCGGGCGATGTCGCGACGGATGAGCCTCTCGCACGGCGAGGACCTCTTGAGCAGCTCCGAGTACTGGTGCTTGACCGGCATCTCGGTGGCGCTGCACAGCAGCTGCCAGACGATGGCTCGGAAGTGATGGGGGATCCCTTTCCGGATGAGCTCCTAAGGGGAGGGATGGGATTGTGAGCTTGGGATGAAGGACACAAGGCAGGGAGGTGGAGTCCAGTTGGAGGCCTGTACCTACTGGAGTGCCCCAAGGGTTGGTACTGGGACCAGTATTGAATATACTCATCAATGATTTAGATGGGGGATTGAGTGTACTGTCAGCGGGTTTGCAATGGCACTAAACTGGGAAGAGTGGATGATGCACCAGAGGCTGTGCTGCCATCCTGGACAGGCTGGAGAGATGGGTTAGGGAACAACCAGATGGAATATAACAAGGGAAAGTGTAGAGTCCTGCATCAGGGCAGGAACAACCCCAGGTTCCAGTATAGACTGGGAAACAACCTCTTACAGACCAGTGTAGGGGACAGGGAACTGGGGGTCCTGGTGATGACCATGAGCCGACACCGTGCCCTTGTGGCCAAGCAGGCCAATGGCATCCTGGGGTGGATTAGAAGGGGGGTGGTTAGTAGGGCGAGAGAGGTCCCCGTTCCCCTCTACTCTGCCCTGGTGAGACCCCATCTGGAATACTGGGTCCAGTTTAAGGACAGGGACCTGCTGGAGAGAGTCCAGCGCAGGGCAACTGGGATGATGAAGGGAGTGGAGCATCTCCCTTATGAGGAAAGACTGAGGGAGCTGGGTCTCTATGGAGGAGATTAAGGGGTGACCTTATCAGTGTATATCAATATATAAAGGGGGAGCATCATGAGGATGGAGCCAGGCTCTTCCCAGTGGCAACCAATGATAGGACAAGGGGCAATGGGGACAAACTGGAACACAAGAGGTCCCACTTAAACCTCTTCTCAGTGAGGGTGACGGAACACTGGACCAGGCTGCACAGGGAGGTTGTGGGGTCTCCTTCTATGGAGACATTCAAACGTGGAGACACGTTCCTGTGTGACCTTATCCAGGTGTTCCTGCTCCATAGGGGGATTGGACTGGATGAGGTCCCTCCCAATCTCCACCATACTGGGATACTGGGATACGGTGTGATTGAGGATGCGGCGATGGGCGCATCATCACCTTCAGCAGCTTCTCCTTCTTCCTCCGCCACTCGTCCCACTCGTTGACGATGCGGCCCCATAGGATCCAGGTGTCCTCTTCCAGGTGGCTCAGGTTGGAGGAGGCCGAGGAGCTGGAGACCAGTGAGGAGCCGCTGTTCCGGCGGGAGCCGTTCATGGAGCGCAGGGATTTGGAGTCGGCCTCCAGGAGCCTGCGGGAAGCAGGGATGGGCACAAAGCAGATCCAAAGGGAAACAAGGGAAGGGGAGGGATGGGAAGGGGGGGGAGGGGGGGTGGACCACAAAATGACCCCAAAGAAGAGGAGATTCCATCAAAATTATCCCAGAAATAGAGGAATTCCAACAAAATGACCAAAAGAGAGGTGATTCCATCAAAACTATCCCAAAAATGGAGGGATTCTCACAAAATGACCCAAAAGAGAGGAGATTCCATCAAAATTATCTGAAAAATAGAGGGATTCTCACAAAATGACCCAAAAGAGAGGAGATTCCATCAAAATTAACTGAAAAATAGAGGGATTCCCACAAAATTACCCAAAGAGAGAAGATTCCATCAAAATTATCTGAAAAATAGAAGAATTCCCACAAAATGACCCAAAGAGAGGAGATTCCATCAAAACCATCCCAGAAATGGAAGTATTCCCAAAAATAACCCAAAGAAGAGGAGATTCCATCAAAATTATCCCTAAATTTGAGGGATTCCCACAAAATGACCCAAAGGAGAGGAGATTCCATCAAAATTATCCCGGAAATAGAGGGATTCCCACAAAATGACCCAAAGAGAAGAGATTCCATCAAAATTATCTGAAAAATAGAGGAATTCCCACAAAATGACCCAAAGGAGAGGAGATTCCATCAAAATTATCCCAGAAATAGAGGGATTCTCACAAAATTACCCAAAGAGAGGAGATTCCATCAAAACCATCCCAGAAATGGAAGTATTCCCAAAAATAACCCAAAGAAGAGGAGATTCCATCAAAATTATCCCAGAAATGGAGAGATTCCCACAAAATAGCCCGAAGGACAAGAGATTCCATCAAAACCATGCCAGAAACAGAGGAATTCCCCAAAATAACCCAAAGACGAGGAGATTCCATCAAAATTATCCCAAAAATGGAGGAATTCCCACAAAATGACCCAAAGAAGAGGAGATTCCATCAAAATTATCCCAGAAATGGAGGGATTCACACAAAATGACCCAAAGGAGAAGAGATTCCATCAAAACCATCCCAGAAACAGAGGAATTCCCCAAAACAACCCAAAAAAGAGGAGATTGCAGCAAAACTACCCCCAAAATCGAGGTATTCCCATAAAACAGCCTCAAAGGAGACGATTCCCACAATCCCATCCCAGAAATGGAGGTATTCCCATAAAACAGCACCACAGAAGAGGCCATCCCATCAAACCCATCCCGCAAAAGGCACTATTCCCACAAAGCATCCCAAAGGAGGACAAGAGGCTCCTCCAAACCTCCTTTTCCCATAGGACCAGCTGGGATCCCAGTCCCAGAATGGGACCATTCCTTATTTACCCCTTTCCAAACAGCCACCTCCTTCCCAATATCCCCTTTTCCCAATTGGAAGAGCTCCTTCCATAGGGGAAAACCACCATGGAGATGATCACCATGGAGATGATTCCCATTGGGGATGCTTGGGGATGGAATTCCATCCCCGTTGGGTTGGAAGAGCTCCTTCCATAGGGGAAAACCACCTTGGAGATGATTCCCATTGGGGATGCTTGAGGATGGAATTCCATCCCCGTTGGGTTGGAAGAGCTCCTTCCATAGGGGAAAACCACCTTGGAGATGACTCCCATTGGGGATGCTTGGGGATGGAATTCCATCCCCGTTGGGTTGGAAGAGCTCCTTCCATAGGGGAAAACCACCTTGGAGATGACTCCCATTGGGGATGCTTGGGGATGGAATTCCATCCCCGTTGGGTTGGAAGAGCTCCTTCCATAGGGGAAAACCACCTTGGAGATGACTCCCATTGGGGATGCTTGGGGATGGAATTCCATCCCCGTTGGGTTGGAAGAGCTCCTTCCATAGGGGAAAACCACCTTGGAGACGATTCCCATTGGGGATGCTTGAGGATGGAATTCCATCCCCGTTGGGTTGGAAGAGCTCCTTCCATAGGGGAAAACCACCTTGGAGATGATTCCCATTGGGGATGCTTGAGGATGGAATTCCATCCCCGTTGGGTCGGAAGAGCTCCTTCCATAGGGGAAAACCAGCTTGGAGATGATTCCCATTGGGGATGCTGGAGGATGGAATTCCATCCCCGTTGGGTTGGAAGAGCTCCTTCCATAGGGGAAAACCACCTTGGAGATGATTCCCATTGGGGATGCTTGAGGATGGAATTCCATCCCCGTTGGGTCGGAAGAGCTCCTTCCATAGGGGAAAACCAGCTTGGAGATGATTCCCATTGGGGATGCTTGGGGATGGAATTCCATCCCCGTTGGGTCGGAAGAGCTCCTTCCATAGGGGAAAACCAGCTTGGAGATGATTCCCATTGGGGATGCTGGAGGATGGAATTCCATCCCCGTTGGGTTGGAAGAGCTCCTTCCATAGGGGAAAACCACCTTGGAGATGATTCCCATTGGGGATGCTTGAGGATGGAATTCCATCCCCGTTGGGTCGGAAGAGCTCCTTCCATAGGGGAAAACCACCTTGGAGATGATTCCCATTGGGGATGCTTGAGGATGGAATTCCATCCCCGTTGGGTTGGAAGAGCTCCTTCCATAGGGGAAAACCACCTTGGAGATGATTCCCATTGGGGATGCTTGAGGATGGAATTCCATCCCCGTTGGGTCGGAAGAGCTCCTTCCATAGGGGAAAACCACCTTGGAGATGATTCCCATTGGGGATGATTCCCATTGGGGATGCTTGAGGATGGAATTCCATCCCCGTTGGGTTGGAAGAGCTCCTTCCATAGGGGAAAACCACCTTGGAGATGATTCCCATTGGGGATGATTCCCATTGGGGATGCTTGAGGATGGAACTCCATCCCCATTGGGTTGGAAGAGCTCCTTCCATAGGGGAAAACCACCTTGGAGATGATTCCCATTGGGGATGCTTGGGGATGGAATTCCATCCCCGTTGGGTTCGGGACATCATTGGGATGGGAAACGCTTGGGAAAGGCCGGGATAATGAATGGGAATGGGTGGGATTCCATTGGGAACTCACCGGTTCTGCTCCTCCAGCTTTGCCAACAGCTCCAGCTCATCGGGGCTGAGGTTCTCCGAGTCGGACGTGGGGGAACAGGCGGGAGCCGAGTGGATGGAGGAGAGGCCTTCATGGGAAGAGGAATCGGGGCTGAGGGCCGGCGACGCCATCGTGGGATTCCAGCTGGGATCTTGGGATCTCACCTGGAAAACCCAGGCCGACGTCAAGGGCGGCCTCCCTGCTGCCAGTGCTCCTCATCCGCATGGAGCCCAACCAAGGTGGGAGCAGCCCTCCATGGGCAGAACATGGAAAAGCGTGGAATGCCCTAAAAATTCCCTAAAATTCCCTACAATTGGTTGTTTTTAACCCAATTTTCCCATATTCTGTTGGCCCTGATCAAAATATTCAAAAACCAGGAATTAAGCCCAAAATTCCCTCATTTTCAGAAGGAATGGGTGGGATGAGAGGGGGAACCTATGGATTCACCATGGGTTTCCCTATGGATCCACAACCCACTTGGGTGGTTTCCATAGGTTTCCCTATGGATTTTGATGGTTTCCATAGGTTTCCCTATGGATTCACAACCCATTTGGGTGGTTTCCATAGGTTTCCCTATGGATTCACAGCCTATTTGGTTGGTTTCCATAGGTTTCCCTATGGATTCACAGCCCATTTGGGTGGTTCCCATAGGTTTCCCTATGGATCCACAACCCATTTGGGTGGTTTTCCATAGGATTCCCTATGGATTTTGATGGTTTTCCATAGGTTTCCCTATGGATTCACAACCCATTTGGGTGGTTTCCATAGCTTTCCCTATGGATTCACAACCCATTTGGGTGGTTCCCATAGGTTTCCCTATGGATTTTGATGGTTTTCCATAGGTTTCCCTATGGATCACAACCCATTTGGGTGGTAACCCAAACCCTAACCCTAACCCTAACCCTAACCCTAACCCAAATCCAGGTGGGAATGGGGTAAGGAGACGCCAAGCGGGGTTCTCATGGGGTGCAATCCCGTTGCATTTGCAGCATGGGGATAAGGAGCTGGTGGGCGCCGTCCCTTGAGGATTCCCAAGAGCTCATCCCCAAACCAGCAAATCCCCCCCCCGGACCCCAATTTTGCCAGAAAACCCCATTTTTAACATGGAAAAGGAGCTGGAAGAGGGAAAACCCCACGGGTGAAAGCACCGGCATTCCAGGGGGTGGGAAAAGCACAGCTTGGAAATGAGGTTAAACATCAGGAATCCGGCTCTGATGGGGCCAAATGGGGGTGATTTGATGCCCAAATCCCACCCCTTCCATCCCCAAATGTGGATTTTCAGGGGGAAACATCCCCAAATGATGCCCAGAAAGGGATTTTTGCCCAAAATCGGCTGAAATGAACCCAAAATGATGGTGGTTTGGGGGATTTTCCATGCAAACCGAGGGGGTTTCTGCCTCCATCCATGCTGCAGGTAGCAAAGGCTCCCAAAGCAGCAGGAAAAGGGGAAAAGCATCCCAAAAGGAGCAGGGATTTGGGGGGGGGGGGGAACCGGGATTCGCTACCAAATCCCAACAAAGCCAAAATCCCAGGATTTCAACCCAAAAGGAGGCAGCAGGAAGCACACAAAGGCACCGCTCCGGGGCTGTGCCTGGATGGAGCCATCATGGGGGGGGGACCCAACCTTTGCCCCATAGATGTGGGGCAGGGGATGCTTGGCTCTGCTTGGGGGGGGAGCACCACCCCCCCAAACCCCCCCTTTTTGGTGCATTTTAACCAAAACCTCATGATTTAAAGGGAAAAAGCAGCCAGGAAAGGAGGGGGGAGGGAGGGAGAGGGGACCCCCCCCAATGTTCTCCTCTATGGGCCCCCCCCATAGACCCCACAATGGAAGCACCCCCCTTAGCCCTAAAGGGGTTCCCCCTTTTAATCTATAGCCATAGGCTGGGGAGACCCCCAAGCTGCCCCATAGATGGGGGGGGGGGGTTATCCCAATGCCCCCCCCCATAGGAGGTGCCCCCAGTATCCCCCCCTATAGATGGGGGGGTATTTACACTATAGATCCCCCGCCATTCATAGCATGGGGGGGGCTTTACCCCCATACCCCCCGCTTCCCTATAGCTATGTGGGGGGGGGGTCACCCCACACCGCCCCCCCCCATAGGGTATAATGGAAGGCGCCCCCCCCAGCCCCTCCTACCTGTGATGCGTTGCCATGGCAACCGCCCTCTGCATCCGAGGGCGGGGGGGGGGGGGGGCCCGAACGGGACCCGAACGGGAGCCGAACGGGCCCGGCCGCTGCCGTCCTGGCGGGGGGGGGCCACCGCCGCCACCGCCCTCATTGGGTAGTGATTGATAGGCGAGCCCCGCCCCTCAGCCAATCAGCGCGCAGCTTTGGCTCTTCAGCCCGCCCGCTAAACCAATCGCTGCTGTCCGCCCCCGGAGCCGGCTGCTAAGCACGCTGAGCCAATGAGGTACAAGGAGGGGTGGGAGCAGCCAATGGGAGGCGAGGGTGATGGGGATGGATGGGGAGGACAGCCAATGGGATGTCAGAACTGGAGCCTGGGCGGCAGGGGAGGCAACGAGCCCCGCCTCCTGGGCTGGGTTTGCTTGATAGGAGAAGCAGCCAATCGCTGGCGGAGGAGAGGGTGAGGAAGCCAATAGGAGCTGCGTTCATCTCTGCGTATGGTCCCGCCTCCCTGGGCAGGATTTGCCGCTCTGATTGGCTAACGCGAGATGATTGGCAGGCTTTTCCACCAATGGGGTGTTGAGTAGCTGTGAGGGTACTCTATTACCAGGCAGGGTGGGTACCAAGGTGGAGGGTTAGCTGGGATGGGGTCCCCGATCCATGGGGATATCCATAGGGATAAGGTGCCCTGCTGCCCCATAGGGTCATGGTGCCCTATAGGGTGGGATATGTGGGGTGATGAGGGGCATGTCCCTCATTCCCATAGGGATTCAGATGTGGGGGTCCCCAATTCCATAAGGATGGGCTTAACAGGGACCCCAGCCCCATAGAAACGGGTCCCTTGTTCCTTATGGATTCAGGTCTTGGGGGGCATGGGGGTCCCTGGGGGGGGTGCAAGGACACTGGAGCCCCCATTCCACAGGGATAAGGGTGTTGGGAAGCATTGGGGGTGTCCCCAAGGAGACGGGGTGTCCATGGGGATATGGGGCTATGAGACCCCTATGGATGGGGATGAGGGGCATTGGGGTGCATTTTATACCCCTCTGTTCACTTTAATTCCACTTTTGTTTCAGCTTAAAAAGCATCATTTCCACCCCCCCCCACCCCACCCCCCATCACCAGGGCAACCAGAACCCAAAATCGCAGGGTTTTAACCCAAAAGTGCACCAGAAGCCAAGAGCCGAGCCTTGACTTCCCCTAAATCTGGGGTGCGAAAGGGGAAATGGGAGCGAAGGAGGAAGCTGGATGGGAGCGTTCAGTGTCCGAATGTGCTGGCTCTTCCCGAGGTGGGAATGGGTCAAAATGGGATGATTTTGGGGCTGATTTTGGGGTGGGATTGGGGTTTTCCATAGGGATCCAACATGCGGCACAAACCCATTCCCAAGCAGAGAACGACGGCGACGCCAGGTTGTGATGGCCCCAAGTGATGGAGGGATGGGAATGGATCTGGAGGTGGGAACCTCATGGGGATCAATGGGAACCAAGGGGAAGGTCCTTGTGGATGGGTTGGGATGATCCCAAAGGAGACATGGATTGGATGGATATGGGACCTTCCCCATGGACTGGAGCCATAGGACAAGGGGTGATGGGAACTTCAGCCTGGAGATAGGAGGAGGTGGGACAATGGGATGCGATGAACGGAGAAGGATTGGATGAAGCATCCCATTGGATGGGGCTTGGAGCGACCTGCTCCAATGGGAAGTGCCCATTCCAGGCTGGAGCTGGTGGATCTCAAGCTCCATCCCAACCCATCCCATTCCATGATCCCATGGATCAGAGCCGACAACACCGGAGGCTTTCCCCAATGGGAGCTTTCTTCTGGTCCAAAGGCAAAAACGACCCCAAAACCACCAAAAACTCCCCCAAAAAAGAGTTGAATTTCAGAGAACATCATTTTGGGGATAAAAACTCCAAAAAAAGGGCCAGAGGGAAGGGGTGGTGCCATCAGGAGCCCCAAAGGCCCTGAGTGAGCAGATTTGGCCCCGAAAGGTCAGGGTTGTGCAAGCCGCTTCCTTCCCTTCCTTGGAATGCATTGGCTCCTCCTCCCTGCCCTATAGAAGGGGCCAGGATCCAAAGGGAAAGGGTCCGAGATGCAGCCAGAAGCCATGGAGGATCTGGAGCTTGGGGAGCAGGAGAAGGACGCCCCTAAAGGAGGTACCGGGAAGAGGGAATGGGTTTGGGGTTCCCAAGATGGGGAAGTGGAGGCTTTGGGGTCCTTAAGGAGGTGATGGAGGGGGATGGACACCGTTGGGTCCTGGGGTAAGGAGAGGGCGATGGAGCCCCTCAAGGGGTGTTTTTGGGGTGATTTCTCTCTTTGGGGTCTTCCTTAGGGAAGCATCCATTGGGGAATGCCCTTTGGGATCGCCTCATCCCGGGGGTACCCGTCCCTCCATCCTTGCACCCCGATAGAGCCGTTGCTTTGCTCTCCATGCTCCTGGCCCTCTCCTTTGTGCTCCTCATGGCTCTGAGCATCGTGAACCTCCGCAGAGGTGAGGGCGAGCCCCGGTTTGGGTCAAAACACCCCAAAATGGAGCAAAACGTGGCCGTGGAGCCCTCCAAGTGGGATTCTCTCTCCTTCAGTCTCCATGGCATGGGAAGCGTTGGAAGAGGCTCGGATGCGGGAAGAGAGCATCCATGCAGCGGCATGGAACAACCTCTCGCAGGTCCAGCATGCTCTTGGTATGGGATCGCCCCCCTCAGTATCCACATGGATCCAGTGCTTCCCAATGGGAATGAAGCCCTCCGAAGCCTCTTCCCATCCGAGCATCCTTGTGTCCATTGCAGACCAGCAGCTCTCCAAGGAGGCCAAGGCTGCTCGCATCCAGCTCCTCAATGGTATCCCAAGGAAAAGGCAATGGGAATGGGGGAGATCCCTTTGGGATCCCGAATACTGGGAGCAGGGAGCATCCCAATGGGATCAAACGGGGGTTTCCCCCTGTTCCCAGTGTCCCAGGAGGTGGAGAAGATGCAGTGGAGGATGGCGCAGTGCGAAGAAGGATGCGGGAAGGAGCTCTTGGGTCGCCTCCAAGACCTGGGTGAGAGCTTGGTTTTGATGGAAAACCCTTAAATTCAGCCTTTTCCCCCCATTTTCCAACCGTCTGGAATGGGGGGGGGTTGGGGAGGTGCTGGGATGAGTTTGGGATCATGGGAAGCGGGATATTGAAGGAAGCCTGCAGAAACGAAGCGAAACCATGGAACCAAAGGGGTTTTTAGCGCTGGAATTGAAGAACTGGTGGGGATGGGGACGGGAAAATGGGTTGGAAACGGGGGTTTTGGGTGTTCCCATCTCCCAACCCCCCCCTTTAACCCCTTCATCCCACCCCAGAGGCCAGGAACGCGCTGGAGCCGGTGCTGCAGCAGCTGGAGGGGGTGAAGCGGGAGCTCTCCGTGGTGCTGAACGAGACGCGCGGCCTCTCCAGTGAGCCCCGAGCCCCGTTGTTCCCTATGGGGTTTCCTACGGCTCCCGTGCTCCCGTCCCGCTTCCCGCAGGGCTCCTGTGCCCCACGTGCCCCCCCGGCTGGCTCCAGTTCGCCAGGACCTGCTACTTCTTCTCCAGCACCACCAAACCCTGGGGGGAAGCCAAGGAATTCTGTGGGGAGCTCAATGGGCACTTGGCCACCGTCAGCTCCGAGCAGGAGAATGTGAGGGGAGGGGGCAGGGATCCACTGGGAAGGGCAGGGATCCATTGGGAAGGGCAGGGATCCATTGGGAAGGGCAGGGATCCATTGGGAAGGGCAAGGATCCCTTGGGAAGGGCAGGGATCCATTGGGAAGGGCAGGGATCCATTGGGAAGGGCAGGGATCCCTTGGGAAGGGCAGGGATCCATTGGGAAGGGCAGGGATCCCTTGGGAAGGGCAGGGATCCATTGGGAATGGCAGGGATCCACTGGGAAGGGCAGGGATCCATTGGGAAGGGCAGGGATCCATTGGAATGGGCAGGGATCCATTGGGAAGGGCAGGGATCCATTGGGAAGGGCGGGGATCCATTGGGAAGGGCAGGGATCCATTGGGGAGGGCAGGGATCCATTGGGAAGGGCAGGGATCCATTGGGAAGGGCAGGGATCCATTGGGAATGGAAGGAATCCCTTGGGAAGGGCAGGAATGCCTTGGGAAGGGCAGGGATCCATTGGGAAGGGCAGGGATCCACTGGGAAGGGCAGGGATCCATTGGGAAGGGCAGAAATCCCTTGGAATGGGCAGGGATCCATTGGGAATGGAAGGAATCCCTTGGGAAGGGCAGGAATGCCTTGGGAAGGGCAGGGATCCATTGGGAAGGGCAGGGATCCATTGGGAAGGGCAGAAATCCCTTGGAATGGGCAGGGATCCATTGGGAATGGAAGGAATCCCTTGGGAAGGGCAGGAATGCCTTGGGAAGGGCAGGGATCCATTGGGAAGGGCAGAAATCCATTGGGAAGAGCAAGAATCCATTAGAAAGAGCAGGAACCCCTTGGGAAGGGCAGGGATCCTTTGGGAAGGGCAGGAATCCATTGCAAAGGTTAGAAGTCCTTTGGAAAGGGCTGAAATCCCTTGAAAAGGGCAAAAATGCCTTGGAAAGCACCAAAATCCCTTGGGAAGGGCAGAGATCCATTGGGAAGGGCAGGGATCCATTGGAATGGGCAGGGATCCCTTGGGATGGGCAGGGATCCATTGGAATGGGCAGGGATCCATTGGGAAGGGCAGGGATCCATTGGGAAGGGCAGGAATCCCTTGGGAAGGGCAGGGATCCATTGGAAAGGGCAGGGATCCATTGGGAAGGGCAGGAATCCCTTGGAATGGCAGGGATCCACTGGGAAGGGCAGGGATCCATTGGGATGGGCAGGGATCCATTGGAATGGGCAGGGATCCTTTGGGAAGGGCAGGAATCCCTTGGGAAGGGCAGGGATGCCTTGGGATGGGCAGGAATCCATTGGGAAGGGCAGGGATCCACTGGGT
>NW_026900890.1:0-24116 GCF_033783945.1 Neopsephotus bourkii | reverse complement strand
TACATCCCATAATAACCCATAATAACCCATAGACCATACATCCCATAATAACCCCATACCCCATACATCCCATAATAACCCCATATCCCATAATAACCCCATAATAACCCCATAATAACCCCATATCCCATAATAACCCCATACCCCATATCCCATACCCCATACATCCCATACAGCCCACACCCCATATCCCATAATAACCCCATAATAACCCCATAATAACCCCATATCCCATAATAACCCCATACCCCATATCCCATACCCCATACATCCCATACAGCCCATACCCCATACCCCATAATAACCCCATATCCCATAATAACCCCATACCCCATACCCCACACCCCATACATCCCATAATAACCCCATATCCCATAATAACCCCATAATAACCCCATATACCCCATAATAACCCCATATCCCATACCCCATACCCCATAATAACCCCATACCCCATAATAACCCCATACCCCATAATAACCCCACATCCCATAATAACCCCATAATAACCCCATACCCCATAATAACCCCATATCCCATAATCCCATACACCCCATACCCCATCCATCCCATAATAACCCCATCCATCCCATAATAACCCCATCCATCCCATAATAACCCCATACCCCATCCATCCCATAATAACCCCATACATCCCATAATAACCCCATACCCCATCCATCCCATAATAACCCCATAATAACCCAATCCACCCCATAATAACCCCATAATAACCCAATCCACCCCATAATAACCCCATCCATCCCCATAATAACCCCATAATAACCCCATACACCCCATAATAACCCCATATCCCATATCCCATATCTCATATCCCATAATAACCCCATACACCCCATAATAACCCCATAATAACCCAATCCACCCCATAATAACCCCATCCATCCCATAATAACCCCATAATAACCCCATCCACCCCATAATAACCCCATAATAACCCCATCCATCCCATAATAACCCCATAATAACCCCATCCACCCCATAATAACCCCATAATACCCCATCCACCCCATAATAACCCCATTCATCCCATAACAACCCCATCCACAGTACCCCCCCATCCACCCCATAATAACCCATAACCCCCCCCATACTGGTCCCAGTACCGGTCCCATACTGGTCCCAGTCCCATACCAGTAGCGCGCATGAGCTTGGGCAGGAAGCGGGTCCAGAAGGCGCAGGCCTGGGCCCTCAGCCCCATACCCCATCCACCCCATAATAACCCATTATAACCCATAACCCCCCCCATACTGGTCCCAGTACCGGTCCCATACTGGTCCCAGTCCCATACCAGTAGCGCGCATGAGCTTGGGCAGGAAGCGGGTCCAGAAGGCGCAGGCCTGGGCCCTCAGCCCCATACCCCATCCACCCCATAATAACCCCATAATAACCCATAACCCCCCCATACTGGTCCCAGTCCCGGTCCCATACTGGTCCCAGTCCCATACCAGTAGCGCGCATGAGCTTGGGCAGGAAGCGGGTCCAGAAGGCGCAGGCCTGGGCCCTCAGCCCCATACCCCATCCACCCCATAATAACCCCATTATAACCCATAACCCCCCCCATACTGGTCCCAGTCCCGGTCCCATACTGGTCCCAGTCCCATACCAGTAGCGCGCATGAGCTTGGGCAGGAAGCGGGTCCAGAAGGCGCAGGCCTGGGCCCTCAGCCCCATACCCCATCCACCCCATAATAACCCCATTATAACCCATAACCCCCCCCATACTGGTCCCAGTACCGGTCCCATACTGGTCCCAGTACCGGTCCCATACTGGTCCCAGTCCCGTACCAGTAGCGCGCATGAGCTTGGGCAGGAAGCGGGTCCAGAAGGCGCAGGCCTGGGCCCTCAGCCCCATACCCCATCCACCCCATAATAACCCCATTATAACCCATAACCCCCCCCATACTGGTCCCAGTCCCAGTCCCATACTGGTCCCAGTCCCATACCAGTAGCGCGCATGAGCTTGGGCAGGAAGCGGGTCCAGAAGGCGCAGGCCTGGGCCCTCAGCCCCATACCCCATCCACCCCATAATAACCCATTATAACCCATAACCCCCCCATACTGGTCCCAGTACCGGTCCCATACTGGTCCCAGTCCCATACCAGTAGCGCGCATGAGCTTGGGCAGGAAGCGGGTCCAGAAGGCGCAGGCCTGGGCCCTCAGCCCCTTCCCCTCCCCCAGGGGCTCGGTGTTGAGGCGGGCGTAGCCCTGCCCCCGTGCTGTGAACTGGGGCCAACTGGGAACCCCTCCCCCATCGTCGTCGTCATCGTCGTCGTCATTGGCCTTGTTGGGGTCACTGTGGGGGAGGGGGGGAGAAGAGGGTGGGGGAGGGGAGAAGAAGGGGAATGGGGGTCAGTGTTGGTATCGGTGTCAGCAGCATCATCACCATCCATCATCATCATCACCATCCATTATCCATTATCATTATCCATCATCACCATCCATCATTATCCATCATCATTATCATCTTCATCTTCATCATCTTCATCATCATCATCATCATCCATCATCCATCATCATTATCATCGTTATCATCACAATCTATCTTCATCATCATCCATCATCATCTTCATCATCATCCATTATCCATCATCTTCATCATCATCATTACAGTCCATCATCATCATCATCATTATCATCATCCATAATTATCCATCATCATCATCATCATCCATTATCCATCATCATTATCATCATTACAATCCATCTTCATCATCATCATCATCATCATCATTATCATCATTATCATCACAATCCATCTTCATCATCATCATCATCCATCATCACCATCATCCATCATCATCATCATCATTATCACCATCCATCATCATCATCATCTTCATCATCATCATTAATCATCCATAATTATCCATCATCATTGTTATCATCACAATCCATCTTCATCATCATCATCATCCATCATCATCTTCATCAGCATCATTATCCATCATCATCATCATCCATCATCTTCATCATCATCATTACAGTCCATCATCATCATCATCATTATCATAATCCATAATTATCCATCATCATCATCATCATCCATTATCCATCATCATTATCATCATTACAATCTATCTTCATCATCATCATCTTCATCATCACCATCATCCATCATCATCATCATTATCACCATCCATCATCATCTATCATCTTCATCATCATCATTACAATCCATCTTCATCATCATCATCATCATCCATCATCATCATCATCATCCATAATTATCCATCATCTTCATCATCATCATCATCATCATCATCATCATCATCATCATCATCATCCATTATCATTATCCATCATCACCATCCATCATCATCCATCATCATCATCATCATCATCATCATCACCATCATCATCATCATCATCCATCCCCATCCCCCCACCCCCCCACCCCCCACCCCGCCAGTCCCCCCAGTTCCCCCACCCAGTCCGCGCGAAGTTCCCCCAGTATCCCATCATCCTCCTGCTCAGCCTCTTCTCCTCCTCCGTGTAGTTCATCCCGGCCCTTAGGGGCTGCCCGAACACGAACTCGATCTCGTACCCATGGGGCACCCCCATCCATTGGGGCCACCCCAAATTCGACGCCCGATGCTCAAACAGGTACGCGTACACCCGACCCCGTCCCCCTTCATCCCAATGGGACGCGAACTCCATCAATGGGCAAACCACGTTATGATCCCCGACAATAGCTCCCAGTGCTTCCCTGTTCTTTACTGGGTTATACTGGTCCAACCAGTCTGTATACTGGAGCTCCACTGCTGCGGACACCACCTCATTGGCTTGGGGGACCCCCATCCGCACCCCTTGTAGGAACTCATCGCGGCTGATGAGGCTCTCGTTGTCCTTCCCGAAACCGGGGACCCCATAGACCAGGAAGTAGGTGCCCTCGTCCTGAACGGCGCCCAATAGGATGTCGATGCCCTTATTGGGGTGCTGGGGACCAGTATGGGTGGAGGACTGGGGACCAGTATGGAGAGCATCCTTTGGAGCGGCATCAGCACCATGGAGAGCATCCCGGGTACCGCTGTGGATGGAGGCTTGGGGACCAGTATGGATGGAGGACTGGGAACCAGTATGGACGGAGGACTGGGAACCAGTATGGATGGAGGCTTGGGGACCAGTATGGATGGAGGACTGGAGACCAGTATGGAGAGCATCCTTTGTACCAGCATCAGCACCATGGAGACGAGCATCAGGACCATGGACAGCGCCTTGGGTACCACTATGGATGGAGGCTTGGGGAGCAGCATCAGCACCATGGACAGCGCCTTGGGTACCAGTATGGATGGAGGCTTGGGGACCAGTATGGATGGAGCCTTGGGGACCAGTATGGATGGAGCCTTGGGTACCAGTATGGATGGAGCCTTGGGGACCAGTATGGATGGAGCCTTGGGTCCCAGCACCATGGAGACGAGCATCAGGACCATGGAGAGCATCCCTTCTATGAGCATCACGTCCAGTATCCCGGGTACCCCTATTGATGGAGCCTTGGGTACCAGTATGGATGGAGCCTTGGGTACCAGTATGGATGGAGCCTTGGGTACCAGTATAAATGGAGCCTTGGGTACCAGTATAGATGGAGCCTTGGGTACCAGTATCAGCACCATGGAGAGCATCCTTGCTCCGAGCATCATGTCCAGCATCCCGGGTACCAGTATGGATGGAGCCTTGGGTACCACCATGGAGAGCATCCTGGGTACCAGTATGGATGGAGCCTTGGGTACCAGTATGGATGGAGCCTTGGGTACCAGTATGGATGGAGCCTTGGGTACCAGTATGGATGGATCCTTGGGTACCACTATGGAGAGCATCCTTACTCCGAGCATCCCATCCAGCATCCCGGGTACCCCTATTGATGGCGCCTTGGGTACCAGTATGGATGGATCCTTGGGTACCAGTATGGGTGGATCCTTGGGTACCAGTATGGATGGATCCTTGGGTACCAGCATCAGCACCATGGACAGCACCCCGGGTACCCCTATTGATGCCCCCTTGGGTACCACTATGGGGCGCATCCTTACCCCGCGCATCCCAGTTACCCCATTGCCTCCCAGCATCCTCCTTTAGGAGCGCATCGGGACTATCCCTTATCACCTCCCCATCCACAACTGGGACGAAGGCAAACCGGAACACGCTCCCTTGTGGGATCACCGACCCTTCCCATTGCACCAACTCTTGGGGTTCCCTCTCCCTTAAGCACCCCACTACTTCCGACTCATTCCCAATGCACCCCAAAGCCACCCCTAAAGCCAACCCCCTCCGACGGCTCTCATTGGGGCCTATGGTGACCCATGGGGCGTTGGGGGACCCGCTTTGGAGGACGGCGCGGTGGAAAAGGGACCGGGTTATAGGGGAGAGGAGATGGATCCCTATGGAAGCGGCGCCGGCGCTCTCCCCAAAGAGGGTCACCCTATTGGGGTCCCCCCCAAAAGCATGGATGCTCCGTTGGACCCAAGTCAATGCCAAGCGTTGGTCCAAGAGCCCCACATTACCGGGGGCGTCCCCATAACCGGGGAACCCCAAAAACCCCAATGCCCCAACGCGGTAATTCATGGATACGACGACCACCGATTGGTCCACAGCGAGGATGCGGCCGTCGTAGACGTCCAATGAGGCGGCTCCGCTGTAAAACCCGCCCCCGTAGATCCAAACCATGACCGGGATTGGCTGGGGCGGGCGGGGGGATGGGGTCCAGATGTTAAGGTAAAGGCAATCCTCGCTCATATCCCGATTGGGGTTCCACATCTCGGCCCCATGGAATCCTGGGAAGGCCGTGTCGACCAATTGGAAGCAAGCGTTGGGGTGGGAGGAGGCGTCCAATGGGTGGGTCCAAGGGCGGGCTGGGATTGGAGGGCGGAAACGGAGGGGGCCCAATGGGGGTTGAGCGTAAGGGATGCCCAAGAAGGCGGCGGCCAATGAGGAGGGGGAGGCGGGGAGGAGGGAGCCCAGGATTGGTCCGTCCGGGGTGACGACCAATAGCTCGGAGGATGGGGAGGAGGAGGAGGAAGGGGATAGGAGGAGGAGCAATGGGATCATCAATGGGGTCATCAATGGGGTCATCAATGGGGTTATCAATGGGGGTATCCATGGGGATGGGGATGCGGTTGCCATGGCGACGGCTGTAAAGAGAACAAAGGGAAGGACCAATGGGTGAGCGCTATAGGGGAATGGGTGCTATGGGGCTGGCCCCATAGAAGGGGGGGGTTGGGTGTGGGGTGATGGGGTTTGGGTATGGGGCGATGGGGTCTGCCTATGGATGTATTGGTTCTCCCTATAGATCAATGGGGTCTCCCTATAGAGCAATGGGGTCTCCCTATAGATCCATGGGGTCTCCCTATAGAGCAATGGGGTCTCCCTATAGATCCATGGGGTCTCCCTATAGAGCAATGGGTTCTCCCTATAGATCCATGGGGTCTCCCCATAGATCCATGGGGTCTCCCTATAGGTCATTGGGTGTCACTGCAATGGGTGCCCCATAACCCCATAGGTGCCCCATATAGGTCCATGGGTGCCATTGCTATGGGGTGCCCCATAGATCCCCTCTGTGGGTCCTATCGTATTGGGGTGCCATTGCTATAGGGTCCTGCTATAGCTCCATGGGCCCCATTGCAATAGGGCAGCCCCCAAGCCATGGGGCTATGGGGGGCACCCAGGACCATGGGACTGGGTGAGGGCGAGACCCCCATATGTGGGTCCCAACCCCCCCACCTCCCCATGGCCATGGAGCAAGCCCTGGGATATGGCTGTGGGACAGCGCTATGGGGCAGAGCTATGGGGCAGGTCTATAGAGCAGCGCTATGGGGCAGGTCTATAGAGCAGCACTATGGGGCAGAGCTACGGGGCAGTTCTATGGGGCAGGTCTATAGGGCAGCGCTATAGGGCAGTGCTATGGGGCAGTTCTATGGGGCAGGTCTACAGAGCAGGTCTATGGGTCTCTATGGGGTGGGGGCTGGGTCTTCCCCTCCCCTCCCCCCCCCACAAGTGTCACTTGGGGGTCGCAGCAGGTGGCGGCTCCCAAAATAGCCCCAGGAATTCGGGAGCGGAAACAGCCGGAACCAGGGAATGTGGGGGGCAGGGGATGTGGGGGGGAGGGGATGTGGGGGGGAGGGGATGTGGGGGGCAGGGGATGTGGGGGGCAGGGGATGTGGGGGGCAGGGGATGGGGGGGGAGGGGATGTGTGGGGGAGGGGCAGGGAATGTGTGGGGCAGGGGATGTGTGGGGAGGGGATGTGTGGGGGAGGGGATGTGTGGGAAGGGCAGGGGATGTGTGGGGAGGGGATGTGTGGGGGAGGGGCAGGGGATGTGTGGGGGAGGGGTTGTGTGGGGGAGGGGCAGGGAGTCTATGGGGCAGGGGATGTGTGGGGCAGGGAATGTGTGGGGGAGGGGCAGGGAACGTGTGTGAGCTCATCCCTATAGGGGGATGCTCTGCCCCATAGATGCTGCCCCATAGAAACACTCAGCTCCCCCCCCATCCCCTATGCATCCATAGGGGGATGCTCTGCCCCATAGATCCTGCCCCATAGAAACACTCAGCACCCCCCCATCCCCTATGCACCCATAGGGAGATGCTCTGCCCCATAGATCCTGCCCCATAGTGAGATACACCCCCCCCATCACATATAGATACATAGGGAGATGCCCGGCCCCACATAGCCCCGCCCTATAGATTCTGCCCCATAGAACCTGGCCCCATCCCATAGACATCCATAGGGAGATGCTCACCCTCTATATCTCCAGCCCCATAGATCCCTGCCCCATAGATCCCTGCCCCATATCGATTCCCTCCCTATTCCTTATGCACTCATAGGGAGATGCTCTGCCCCATAGATCCCAGCCCCATAGATCCCAGCCCCATCCCATACACATCCATAGGGAGATGCTCATCCTCTATACACCCAGCCCCATAGATCCCAGCCCCATAGATCCCAGCCCCATATTAACACCCTCTCATCCCCTATATATATATATATAGGGAGAGACTCACCCCTATTTACCCAGCCCCATAGATCCCTGCCCTATAGCGACCCCCCCCATCCATTACACAACCCCAGGGAGACGCCCATGCCCTATAGAACCAGCCCCATAGATTCCCCCCCATAGAAAGACCCGGCCCCATCCCCTATACCTGCCCAGCCCCACACATCCCCACCCCATAGGAACACCCCCCCCGCCCCATTCCCTATATATACATACGGATGCCCCCATCCATTCTACACCCAGCCCCATAGATCCCAGCCCCATAGATCTACAGCAGGATCCCCCCCCTCTCCCCTATACATCCATAGGGAGACGCCCATCCCCTATAGAACCAGCCCCATAGGTCCCGCCCCATAGGGAGCCCCCCCCACTCCATCCCCTATAGATCCATAGGCAAAGCCCCGCCCCATAGCACCCGCCCCATAGCTCCTGCCCCATAGCGAGCCCCTCCCTTCCCCTCCCCCCCCCATTGCAGGTGCCGGGGGTGGGGGGGGGGGGGGCGGTGGGGGGGGGGTGGGGGGGGGGCGGTCACGGACCCGCTCGCGCCGCTGCTCCCGCGCTGCGGCTCCGGCTCTGAGCGGGGGGAGGGGGGGGGAGGGGTTAAAAGAGGAGGGGGGGGAGGGGGGGAGGGGGAGGGGCCAAAGGAGCCGCGTTCCCCCCCCCCCCCCACTCCTGCGGCAGAGCCGCCCCTCCCCCAACCTTGCGCTGCCGAGGGGGCGGGGAGACCCGGAGGGAGACCCCATAGCCCTGCCCCATAAACGGCCCCATAGCCCTGCCCCATAGACTGGTCCCATAGAGCTGACCCATAGAATGGTCCCATAGAGCTGCCCCATAGAGCTGCCCCATAGAGTGGTCCCATAGAGCTGCCCCATAGAGTGGTCCCATAGCCCTGCCCCATAGCCCTGACCCATAGAGCTGACCCATAGGGCTGCCACATAGCCCTGCCCCATAGAGTGGTCCCATAGACTGGTCCCATAGAGCTGCCCCATAGAGGGGTCCCATAGAGCTGACCCATAGAATGGTCCCATAGAGCTGCCCCATAGAGCTGACCCATAGAGCTGCCCCATAGAGTGGTCCCATAGAGCTGCCCCATAGAGCTGACCCATAGAGCTGCCCCATAGAATGGCCCCATAGAGCTGCCCCATAGAGCTGACCCATAGAGTGGTCCCATAGAGCTGACCCATAGCCCTGCCCCATAGCCCTGCCCCATAGCTCTGCCCCATAGAGCTGCCCCACAGCCCTGCCCCATTGCCCTTCCCATAGGGCTGCCCCATAGAGTGGTCCCATAGATCCCCCCATAGCCCTCCCCCATAGAGCTGACCCATAGAGTTTCCTGCCCCATAGAGCCCCATCCTTGACACGGGTGCCCCCCAGCACCCCCACGTGTGGCTGAGTCACTGCAGCCCCGCAGGGGAAACCATGGAGCACATCCCATAATACCCAGTAATATCCCAGAATAACCCATCCCCCATCCCCCATATCCCATAATAACCCCATACCCCATACCCCATAATAACCCCATACCCCATATCCCATAATAACCCCATACCCCATAATAACCCCATACCCCATATCCCATAATAACCCCATATCCCATAATAACCCCATACCCCATATCCCATAATAACCCCATACCCCATATCCCATATCCCATAATACCCCATAACACCCCATACCCCACATCCCATAATAACCCCATATCCCATAATACCCCATCCCCCACCCCCCACCCCCATCCCCCACATCCCATAATACCCCTCCCCCCCTCCCCCTCCCCCCCTCCCCCTCCCTAATCCGATTACCCCTCCCCCCATAGACACCATGGGTGGGGGAGGGGCGATGCTGCCGATGGGGGGGGATTAACCCCTGCCCCTCCCCCACCCCTCCCCTCCCCCCTCCCCCCCCCCCCCACGTGACCTCACTCCGGCGCTCGCGGCTCCCTGGGGGGCAGGCACCGCTCTGGGACCCCCTCCCCTCCCCCCACCCCCCCCCCCGCACCCATTGAAGGGGGGGGCCCAGCCCCAGGTAAGGGACCCCCCTCCCCCTCCCCCACCCCCTTGCACCCCAATGATGGGGGGAGGGGGGGGCTATGGGGTCAATGGGGGGCTATGGGGGCTCTATGGGGTGAATGGGGCCCTATGGGGTGAATGGGGCCCTATGGGGGTCAATGGGGTGCTATGGGGGCCCTATGGGGGTGAATGGGGCCCTATGGGGGTGAATGGAGCCCTATGGGGTGAATGGGACCCTATGCGTCCTCTATGGAGTGAATGGGGCCCTATAAGGTTAATGGGGTTCTATGGGGTCAATGGGGTTCTATGGGGGCCCTATGGGGGTGAATGGGTCCCTATGGGGGTCAATGGGGTTCTATGGGGTCAGTGGGGCCCTATGGGGTCCCTATGGGTCCCTATGGGGTCAATGGGGTTCTATGGGGTCAATGGGGCCCTATGGGGGTCAATGGGGATCTATGGGATCCCTATGGGGTTCTATGGGGTCAATGGGTTTCTATGGGATCAATGGGGCCCTATGGGGGTCAATCGGGATCTATGGGGTTCCTATGGGGTTCTATGGGGTCAGTGGGGCCCTATGGGGTCCCTATGGGCATGAATGCATCCCTATGAGGTCCCTATGGGGGTGAATGGGTCCTTATGGGGGTGAATGAGGTCTTATGGGTGCTCTATGGGGTGAATGGGTCCCTATGGGGGTGAACGGGACCCTATGGGGTGACTGGGTCCCTAGGGGGTTGAATGGGCCCCTATGGGGTTGAATGGGGCCCTATGGGGTTGAATGTGTCCCTGTGGGGTCCCTATGGGGTTGAATGGGGTCTCTATGGGGGTGAATGGGTCCCTATGGGGGTGGGGTCCATGGGGATGGGTCCCTATGGGGGTGAATGGGGTCTCTATGGGGTGATGGGGGCTCTTATGGGGGTGAATGGTTCCCTATGGGGTGATGGGCTCAAACTCTGGGGTCCCCTATGGGGGCATTGGGGTCCTCTGTAGGCTGCTATGGGGTCCCTATGGGGTGTATTGGTGTCGCTATGGGGTGATGGAGTCCCTATGGGGTCCCTATGGGGGTAATGGGGTTCCTATGGGGGTAATGGGGGCTCCTATGGGAGTGATGTGGGCCCCTATGGGCATGATTTGGGGGCCCCTATGGGGGTGATGGGGTCCCTATGGGGTCCCTATGGGGGTACTGGGGTCCCCTATGGGGATATTGGGGTCCCCTATGGGGTTAATGGGGTTCTCCATGGGGTTATTGGGGTGTTCTATGGGGTTACTGGCGTCTCTATGGGGTTATTGGGGTCTTCTATAGGGTTATGGAGGTCCCCTATGGGGTTATTGGGGTCCCTATGGGGGTATTGGGGTCCCTATGGGGTTAATGGGGTTCTCTGTGGGGTTATTGGGGTTCTCTATGGGGTTATTGGGGTCCCTATGGGGTTATTGGGGTCCCTATGGGGTTATTGGGGTCCCTATGGGGTTAATGGGGTTCTCTATGGGGTTATTGGGGTCCCTATGGGGTTATTGGGGTCCCTATGGGGTTAATGGGGTGTTCTATGGGGTTATTGGGGTCCCTATGGGGCTATTGCACGTGTGAGCCCATACATGGGCGGGTTGGAACACGTATGTCCATACATGACACATGTGTGTCCCTATACATGTATGTCCATACATGACACATGTGTCCCTATGTACATACAACACGTGACCCTATACATGTATGTCCATACATGACACACGTGTCCCTATGTACATACAACACGTGACCCTATACATGTATGTCCATACATGACACATGTGTCCCTATGTACATACAACACGTGACCCTATACATGTATGTCCATACATGACACATGTGTGTCCCTATGTACATACAACATGTGTCCCTATACATGTATGTCCATACATGACACATGTGTCCCTATGTACATACAACACGTGACCCTATACATGTATGTCCATACATGACACATGCCAATAGGGTGTCAATGGGTGCCAATGGGGGAATGGGTGCCAATGGGTGTCAATGGTGCCAATGGGTGCAATGGGTGTCAATGGGTGTCAATGGGTGCCAATGGGTATCAATGGGTGTCAATGGGTGCCAATGGGTGTCAATGGGTGTCAATGGGTGCCAATGGGTGTCAATGGGTGCCAGTGGGTGTCAATGGGTGTCAATGGGTGTCAATGGGTATCAATGGGTGTCAATGGGTGCCAATGGGTGTCAATGGGTGCCAATGGGTGTCAATGGGTGCCAATGGGTATCAATGGGTATCAATGGGTGCCAATGGGTGTCAATGGGTGCCAATGGGTATCAATGGGTATCAGTGGGTGCCAATGGGTGTCAATGGGTGTCAATGGGTGCCAATGGGTGCCAATGGGTGCCAATGGGTGCAATGGGAACCAATGGGGGAGGGGTGTCACTCTCTGTCCCCTCCCCCTCTCCTCACGTGGTATCACCCTGGGGGGGGGAGGGGGAGGGGGGGATAATCCGGGTTTTACTCCCTCCCCTCCCCCCCATGGGATTAATGGGGCCGCGGGGGATGATGGGAGTGGGGGGGGGAGGGGAAGGTGTGACCTCCCCTTTATGGGTCATGGAGAGCTCCGGGACCCCCATAACCCCCCCATAGCCCCCCATAGGCCCCCATTAACCCTCTATGGGCCCCCATAGCCCCCCATTACCCCCCTATGGGCCCCCATAACCCCCCCCATTGTCCCCCATAGGCCCCTATTACCCCTCTATGGGTCCCCATAGCCCCCCCATAGACCCCCATTGCCCTCCTATGGGCCCCCATAGCCCCCCATAGACCCCCATTGCCCCCCTATAGGCCTCCATTACTCCCCTATGGACCCCCATAGCCCCCCATTACCCTCACTCTGGCCCCCCATAGCCCCCCCATAGGTCCCCATTACTCCCCTATGAACCCCCATAGGTCCCCATAGCCCCCCATTACCCCCATAGCCCCCTATAGCCCCATAGCCCCCCATTACCCCCATAGCCCCCATTGCCCCCCTATGGGCCCCCATTACTCCCCTATGGACCCCCATAGCCCCCCATTACCCCCACTCTGGCCCCCCATATCCCCCCCATAGGCCCCCATTACTCCCCTATGGACCCCCATACCCCCCCCATAAACCCCCATTGCCCCCCTATGGGCCCCCATAGCCCCCCATTACCCTCATCTGGCCCCCCATAGCCCTCATAGCCCCCCCATAGGCCCCCATTACTCCCCTATGGACCCCCATTCCCCCCCATAGGCTCCCATTGCCCCCCTATGGACCCCCATTCCCCCCCCATAGGCCCCCCATTTCCCCCCTATAGACCCCCTTAACCCCCCTTAGGCCCCCCCATGCCCCCTCAATGCCCCCCCCAATCACCCCCCTCTCCCCCCTCCCCCACAGGTGGAATCGCCCCCCCTCGGCCATGGTGACCTCGTTGGACCCATGGGGACCCCCCCGAGCCCCCCCCACGCGGCCCCCCCGGGCCTGAAGAGCCCCCAAAGCATGGGGGGAGGCGGGGCCATGGCCCCTGCAGGCACCAATGGGGGCGTCAATGGGGGCGTCAATGGGGACGTCAATGGGGGCGTCAATGGGGACGTCAATGGGGGCGTCAATGGGGACATCAATGGGGGCGTCAATGGGGGCATCAATGGGGGCTTCAATAGGGCAGTCAATGGGGAGGTCAATGGGGCCGTCAATGGGGAGGTCAATGGGAGCTTCAATGGGGCCGTCAATGGGGACCTCAATGGGGGCTTCAATAGGGACGTCAATGGGGAGGTCAATGGGGACGTCAATAGGAGCTTCAATGGGGGCGTCAATGGGGGCTTCAATGGGGCCGTCAATGGGGCCGTCAATGGGGACGTCAATGGGGGCATCAATAGAGACATCAATGGGGAGGTCAATGGGGATGTCAATGGGGAGGTCAATGGGGAGGTCAATGGGGAGGTCAATGGGGACGTCAATGGGGGCATCAATAGGGGCGTCAATGGGGATGTTAATGGGGGCTTCAATGGTGACGTCAATGGGGGCATCAATGGGGACGTCAATGGGATCTTCAATGGGGACTTCAATAGGGACGTCAATGGGGGCATCCATACGGACATCAGTGGGGACGTCAATGGGAGCCCCAATGGGGCTGTTAATGGGGGCACCAATGGGGGCTTCAATGGAGGCACCAATGGGGACAGCATCTTCAATGGGGACATCTCCAATGGGGACTTCTCCAATGGGAGCATCAATGGTGGCATCTCCAATGGGAGCATCAATGGGGACATCTCCAATGGAAACATCAATGGGGACATCTTCAATGGGGACTTCAATGGGGACATCTCCAATGGGAGCATCAATGGGGGCATCTCCAATGGCAGCATCTCCAATGGGAGCATCAATGGGGACATCTCCAATGGCAGCATCTCCAATGGGAGCATCAATGGGGGCATCTCCAATGGTGGCATCTCCAATGGGAGCATCAATGGGAACATCTCCAATGGGGACTTCAATGGGGACATCTTCAATGGGGACTTCAATGGGGACATCTCCAATGGGGACATCGATGGTTGCATCTCCAATGGTGGCATCTCCAATGGGGACATCTTCAATGGGGACTTCTCCAACGGTGGTGACATCAGTACTGGCATCGCCAATGGTGGCTTCAGCCACAAGGACATTGCCAATGGGGGCATCTCCAATGGCTTCACCTCCAATGGGAGCACCAATGGGGACATCTCCAATGGCTTCACCTCCAATGGTTGCACCTCTAACAACAGCAGCTCCAATGGGAGCATCAATGGGGACATCTCCAATGGGGACATCTCCAATGGGGACATCTCCAATGGTGGCATCTCCAATGGGATCATCAACGGCATCACCTCCAATGGCATGACCTCTAACAACAGCATCTCCAACAGCATCATCTCCAATGGTGGCATCTCCAATGGGAGCATCAATGAGGGCATCAATGGGGACATCTCCAATGGGGACATCTCCAATGGGAGCATCAATGGGGACATCTCCAATGGTGGCATCTCCAATGGGAGCATCAATGAGGGCATCAATGGGGACATCTCCAATGGGGACATCTCCAATGGGAGCATCAATGGGGACATCTCCAATGGTGGCATCTCCAATGGGAGCATCAATGAGGGCATCAATGGGGACATCTCCAATGGGGACATCTCCAATGGGAGCATCAATGGGGACATCTCCAATGGTTGCATCTCCAATGGCATCTCCAATGGCGGCATCAATGGGGACACCTCCAACAGCATCACCTCCAATGGCGGCATCTCCAACAATGACATCTCCAATGGGGACATCATCTCCAATGGGAACATCTCCAATGGGAGCATCAATGAGGGCATCAATGGGGACATCTCCAATGGGGACATCTCCAATGGGAGCATCAATGGGGACATCTCCAATGGGAACATCTCCAATGGGAGCATCAATGAGGGCATCAATGGGGACATCTCCAATGGGGACATCTCCAATGGGAGCATCAATGGGGACATCTCCAATGGTTGTATCTCCAATGATGACATCTCCAATGGCAGCACCAATGGGAGCATCAATGGGGACATCAATGGGGACATCTCCAATAGGGACTTCTCCAATGGGAGCATCAATGGGGACATCTCCAGTGGTTGCATCTCCAATGGTGGCATCTCCAATGGGATCATCAATGGGGCCACCTCCAACAGCACCACCCCCAATGGGGACATCAATGGGGCCACCTCCAATGGGATCATCAATGGGGCCACCTCCAACAGCACCACCCCCAATGGGATCATCAATGGGGCCACCTCCAACAGCACCACCCCCAATGGGGACATCAATGGGGCCACCTCCAATGGGATCATCAATGGGGCCACCTCCAATGGGAGCATCAATGGGGGCATCAATGGGGCCACCTCCAACAGCACCACCGCCAATGGGAGCATCAATGGGGCCACCCCCAATGGGATCATCAATGGGGGCATCAATGGGATCATCAATGGGGCCGCCCGCAATGGGATCATCAATGGGAGCATCAATGGGGGCATCAATGGGATCATCAATGGGGCCGCCCCCAATAGCACCACCCCCAATGGGAGCATCAATGGGGCCACCCCCAATGGGATCATCAATGGGAGCATCAATGGGATCATCAATGGGGCCACCTCCAATGGGATCATCAATGGGGGCATCAATGGGGCCACCCCCAACAGCCCCGCCCCCAACATCTGCCCCTCCCCCCTCTTCCTCCTCCTCCTCTCCCATCACCCCCGGTGGCCCCTCCCCCACCCTCCCCCCTTCCTCCTCCTCCTCCTCCTCCTCCTCCTCCTCCCCACCCCCACCCACGCCGCCACCTTCAAAGTAGGGGTCATGGGACCTTGGTCATGTGACCCCATCCTAGCCCGGGCCTATCCGGAGCTTGCTTCTCGCTTGGCCACCTCCCGCCTCAACGCGGACCCCAACTACAACGAAGCCTATTGGTGGGATCCTTTGGTCCTATCAGAAGCTTGCTCCGCCCCCCAAGCCGCTATGGGGCTGCTCAACGTGGATCGTTACGCCTCCTCCTTAGTAGGCCCCATAAACCCCGTTACTTGTGGGGCAGCCGCTCTCCTTATGGCCGCTTGGAACAAACCCATGGCGGCCTGGAGTTGCTATGGGGCAGGGAGGGAGACGTTGGTGCCCCCTATGCCGGGGGTGGTGGGGGTCCTGCATTCGGTGCTCAGGTTCTTCCATTGGGCCCACGTGGCCGTGGTGGCCGCCCCACAAGAGGCCTGGAGGGAAGTGGGGCGCGGGGTGGCCCAAGGGTTGAGGGCTATGGGGCTGCCCGTGAGGGTGGTGGCCATGGAAGGGGAGGAGGAAGAGGAGGTGATGGAGGCGTTGAGGAAGGTGAAGAGGGCGGATGGAGTGAGAGGTGAGGGGGGGGTGGGGTGGGGGTGGGGTGGGGTGGGGGAGGGGGGGAGGGGGAGGGGGTGATGGTGATGATGGATGGTGATGATGGAGGATGATGATGATGATGATGATGATGATGATGGATGATGATGGATGATGATGATGATGATGATGATGGATGATGACGATGATGGTAATGATGGGTGATGATGATGACCATAATGGATGATGATGATGGATGATGATGCTGATGGATGATGATGGATGCTGGTGGTGATGATGATGATGATGGATGACCATGATGGATGACCATGATGGATGATGATGATGATAATGGATGCTGGTGATGATGATGATGGATGACAATGATGATGATAATGATGGATGATGATGCTGATGATGCTGATGATAATGGATGATGATGCTGATGGATGATGATGGATGACCATGATGATGATGGATGATGATGATGATGATGATAATGGATGATGATGATGATGATGGATAACAATGGATGATGATGATGATGATGGATGATGATGATGCTGCTGATGGATGATGGATGATGATGATGATGATGGATGCTGCTGCTGCTGCTGATGACGATGATGATGGATGACGACGATGATGATGATGATGGGTGATGAATGATGCTGATGATGCTGCTGTTGATGATGATGGATGATGATGATGATAATGATGATGGATGCTGCTGATGGATGCTGATTATGATGATGCTGATGATGATGATGATGGGTGATGAATGATGCTGATGATGCTGATGATAATGGATGGTGATGACGATGATGATGGATGATGATGATGGATGACCATGATGGATGCTGATAATGGATGATGATGGATGACGATGCTGATGATGCTGATGGATGATGCTGGTACTGACCCGGGTGCTGTCCCTGCAGTGGTCCTCATGTGCATGCACTCGGTGCTGCTGGGCGGCCGGGAGCAGAAGCTCCTCCTGGAGACAGCCCAGGCCATGGGCATGGCCGACGGCTCCTACGTCTTCATCCCCTACGACACCCTCACCTTCCCGCTGCCCTATCAGAGCGCGCCTTACTCCAGCCTGGCCAATAGCAGCCGCCTGAGGCGGGCCCACGACGCCGTCCTCACCATCACCATGGACTCGCCCCATGGCTCCTTCCACCAGGCCCTGCTCCGAGCGCAGGAGGCCAAGGAGATCCCTGCTTACATCGACCCCATGCAGGTGTGGGGCGGGGGGGGTGTGGGGTGGGGGTTGTGGGGTGGGGGTTGTGGGGTGAGGGGGAGGGTTATGGGGTGTAGGGGAGGTCTATGGGGTGAGGGACACCTCTGTGGGGTATCATCCCTATGGGGTGTAGGGGAGGTCTATGAGGTGTAGGGCAGGGCTATGGGGTGAGGGACATCTCTATGGGGTGAGGGACATCTCTATGGGGTGAGGGACGTCTCTATGGGGTGAGGGATACATCTATGGGGTGAAGGACATCTCTATGGGGTGTAGGGGAAGTCTATGGGGTGAAGGACACTTCTATGGGGTATCATCTCTATGGGGTGAGGGGCGTCTCTATGGGGTGAGGGACATCTCTATGGGGTGTAGGGGAGGTCTATGGGGTGAGGGACATCTCTATGGGATGAGGGACATCTCTATGGGGTGTAGGGGAAGTCTATGGGGTGAGGGGCAGGGCTATGGGGGAAGGACATCTCTATGGGGTGAGGGACATCTCTATGGGGTGTAGGGGAAGTCTATGGGGTGAGGGACACTTCTATGGGGTATCATCTCTATGGGGTGTAGGGGAGGTCTATGGGGTGTAGGGGAGGTCTATGGGGTCAGGGACACCTCTATGGGGTATCATCTCTATGGGGTGAAGGACAGGGTAATGGGGTGAGGGATAGGGCTATGGGGTGAGGGTAACGTCTATGGGGTGAAGGACATCTCTATGGGGTGTAGGGGAAGTCTATGGGGTGAAGGACACTTCTATGGGGTATCATCTCTATGGGGTGAAGGACATCTCTATGGGGTGAGGGACGTCTCTATGGGGTGAAGGACATCTCTATGGGGTGTAGGGGAAGTCTATGGGGTGAGGGACACCTCTGTGGGGTATCATCTCTATGGGGTGTAGGGGAGGTCTATGGGGTGTAGGGGAGGTCTATGGGGTGAGGGACATCTCTATGGGGTGTAGGGGAGGTCTATGGGGTGAGGGACATCTCTATGGGGTGAGGGACATCTCTATGGGGTGTAGGGGAAGTCTATGGGGTGAAGGACACCTCTGTGGGGTATCATCTCTATGGGGTGTAGGGGAGGTCTATGGGGTGTAGAACAGGTCTATGGGGTGAGGGAAACGTCTATGGGGTGAAGAACATCTCTATGGGGTGAGGGACACCTCTGTGGGATATCATCTCTATGGGGTGAAGGACAGGTCTATGGGGTGAAGGACATCTCTATGGGGTTTAGGGGAATTCTATGGGGCATAGGGCAGGTCTATGGGGTGAGGGAAACGTCTATGGGGTGTAGGGGAAATCTATGGGGTGAGGGACACTTCTATGGGGTATCATCTCTATGGGGTGAGGGACAGGTCTATGGGGTGAGGGACATCTCTATGGGGTGAGGGACACCTCCGTGGGGTATCATCTCTATGGGGTGAGGGACATCTCTATGGGGTGAGGGACAGGTCTATGGGGTGTAGGACAGGTCTATGAGGTATAAGGGTTGTCTATGGGGTGAGGGACACATCTGTGGGGTGAGGGACGCCTCTATGGGGAGAAGGGCACAGCTATGGGGTGGGAATGGGATCCACAGAGATGGGTCATGGGTTGGCTGTAGGATGGGGCAGTTGGTGGAGAACGTGGCCAATGGGGCTCAAGCGGAGATGACAACAGCCAATAGGATTGAATGGTGATAACCGTGGCCAATGGCATTGGCTATTGATAACCATGACCAATAGCATTGGGTATTGATAACCATGACCAATAGCATTGGCTATCGATAACCACGCCCACCACCATTGGCTATCGATAACCACGCCCACCACCATTGGCTATCGATAACCACACCCACCACCATTGGCTGTTGATAACCACACCCACCACCATTGGCTATTGATAACCATGACCAACACCATTGGCTATCGATAACCACGCCCACCACCATTGGCTATTGATAACCATGCCCACCACCATTGGCTATCAATAACCACGCCCAACACCATTGGCTATTGATAACCACGCCCACCACCATTGGCTATCGATAACCACGCCCAACACCATTGGCTATCGATAACCACGCCCACCACCATTGGCTATCGATAACCACACCCACCACCATTGGCTATCGATAACCACGCCCACCACCATTGGCTATTGATAACCACGCCCACCACCATTGGCTATCGATAACCACGCCCACCACCATTGGCTATCGATAACCATGCCCACCACCATTGGCTATTGATAACCACGCCCACCACCATCGGCTATTGATAACCACGCCCACCACCATTGGCTATCGATAACCACGCCCACCACCATTGGCTATTGATAACCACGCCCACCACCATTGGCTATCGATAACCACGCCCACCACCATTGGCTATTGATAACCACGCCCACCACCATTGGCTATCGATAACCATGCCCAATAGCATTGAATGGACATAACCCCCCCCACCACCATTGGCTATCGATAACCCCGCCCACCACCATTGGCTATCGATAACCACGCCCACCACCATTGGCTATCGATGACCATCCCCAATAGCATTGAATGGAGCTAACCCCCCCACCACCATTGGCTACCGATAACCCCGCCCACCCCTTTCACCCAATCCCATTCCCTCTCCCCCCTATAGGTCCACCCCCTCTTCGCCACCATCTACAACTCCATCCACATCCTGGCCACGGCGGTGGAGGCGACCCGACGCGCCGGCCATTGGGTGATGGGCACCAGTGTGGCCCAGAGCTTCCATGACCTCCACGTCCATGGCTTCTGCCAGAGCTTCTCCATTGACCGCAATGGGGCCATCACCGTCCCCTATGTGGTGCTGGACACCGATGGGCAAGGGGATCGGTTGTGGCCGGTCTATGGGGTGGAACCGGGGACCCATGGATTGAGGAGAAGGGAACGGGAGGTCCATTGGCCCCATAGGACTGGGCCGGGTGCTGATGCTGGGTGTTGGTTCGAGGAGGGCTCCGTCTGTAATGGGGGTGAGGGGGGTGTTGGGGGGGTGGGGGTGGGGGTGGGGCTGGGGGTGGGGGTGGGGGTGGGGGTGGGGGTGGTGCCTGTTGTCATATAGGTGTTATCCATCGTCATCATCATCATAGCCCACCATAGCTGGACCATAGGTGGCCATGGGTGACCATAGGTGGCCGTGGTGGCCATGGTTGACTATAGGTGGCCATAGGTGGCCATAGCTGATCATAGGTGGCTGTGGTGGCCATGCTTGACTATAGGTGGCCATGGGTGACCATAGGTGGCCGTGGTGGCCATGGGTGACCATAGGTGGCCGTGCTGGCCATACTTGACTATAGGTGGCCATGGGTGACCATAGGTGGCCATGGGTGACCATAGGTGACCATAGGTGGCCATAGGTGGCCATGGGTGACCATGGTACCACAAACAGTCCTAGATGGCCATAGATGACCATAGGTGGCCATGGGTGACCATAGGTGACCATAGGTGGCCATACTTGACTATAGGTGGCCATGGGTGACCATAGGTGGCCATAGGTGGCCATAGGTGGCCATGGGTGACCATGGTACCACAAACAGTCCTAGATGGCCATAGATGACCATAGGTGGCCATGGGTGACCATAGGTGGCCATAGGTGCCCATAGGTGGCCATAGGTGGCCATAGGTGCCCATAGGTGGCCATAGGTGGCCATAGGTGGCCATAGGTGCCCATAGGTGGCCATAGGTGGCCATAGGTGCCCATAGGTGCCCATAGGTGGCCATAGGTGACCATGGTGATCCTCCATGACCACAACACTCATAGGTGGCCATAGGTGACCATAGGTGGCCATAGGTGACCATAGGTGGCCATAGGTGGCCATAGGTGGCCATGGGTGACCATGGTACCACTAACACTCCTAGATGGCCATAGGTGACCATAGGTGGCCATAGGTGACCATAGGTGGCCATAGGTGACCATAGGTGGCCATAGGTGACCATAGGTGGCCATAGGTGGCCATAGATTACCATAGGTGGCCATAGGTGACCATGGTGGCCATAGATAGCCATAGGTGGCCATAGGTGACCATGGTGGCCATAGATTACCATAGGTGGCCATAGGTGACCATGGTGGCCATAGATAGCCATAGGTGGCCATAGGTGACCATGGTGGCCATAGATAACCATAGGTGGCCATAGGTGACCATAGGTAGCCATAGATGACCATAGGTGGCCATAGGTGACCATGGTGGCCATAGATTACCATAGGTGGTCCTCCATGACCACAACACTCATAGATGGCCATAGCTGACCATAGGTGGCCATAGCTCACCCTAGGTGGCCATAGGTGACCATAGGTGGCCATAGATGACCATAGGTGGCCATAGGTGACCATAGGTGGCCATAGGTGACCATAGGTGGCCATAGATGACCATAGGTGGCCATAGATAACCATAGGTGGCCATAGGTGACCATAGGTGGCCATAGGTGACCATAGGTGACCATAGATGACCATAGGTGGCCATAGGTGACCATAGGTGGCCATAGATGACCACAAGCCCTCATAGGCACCCATGGGTGCTCCTGCTGAAGGCCTTCACCCCCATTCTCTTCCATAGGGCTGGACGCCACCATTGTCCTCCTCATGATGGTCCTCATGTGCACCCTGGCTGCTGCTGGTGCTGCCCTGGCCTGCTTCATCAGGTGGGTGCTATGGGGCTCCATTGGGTGCTATGGGGCTCCAATGGGTGCTATGGGCTCCAATGGGTGCTATGGGGCTGCAATGGGTGCTATGGGCTCCAATGGGTGCTATGGGCTCCAATGGGTGCTATGGGCTCCATTGGGTGCTATAGGGCTCCAATGGGTGCTATGGGGCTCCATTGGGTGCTATGGGGCTCCATTGGGTGCTATGGGCTCCATTGGGTGCTATGGGGCTCCATTGGGTGCTATGGGGTGCATTGGGTGCTATGGGGTGCATTGGGTGCTATGGGCTGCATTGGGTGCTATCGGCTGCATTGGGTGCTATGGGATCGGTGAGGTCGAGCTGGTGCTAGGGCTCCACTGGTGCTACGGGCTCTAATGGGTGCTATGGGCTCCATTGGGTGCTATGGGGCTCCATTGGGTGTTATGGGCTCCATTGGTGTGATGGGTTCACTGGTGCGATGGGGCTCCAATGGGTGCTATGGGCTCCAATGGGTGCTATGGGCTCCAATGGGTGCTATGGGGCTCCTGTGCTATGGGGCTCCTGTGCTATGGGGCTCCTGTGCTATGGGGCTCCTGTGCTATGGGGCACTGGGTGCTGGTTTCTATTGGGTGCTATGGGGCTCCATTGGGTGCTATGGGGCTCCATTGGGTGCTATGGGCTCCAATGGGTGCTATGGGCTCCAATGGGTGCTATGGGGCTCCAATGGGTGCTATGGGCTCCAATGGGTGCTATGGGGCTCCAATGGGTGCTATGGGGCTCCAATGGGTGCTATGGGGCTCCAATGGGTGCTATGGGCTCCAATGGGTGCTATGGGGCTCCATTGGTGTGATGGGGTCCATTGGGTGCCATGGGTCTATCTGGTGTTATAGGTCTCATTGGGTGCTGTGGGTCACATTGGTTGCTATGGGTCTCATTGGGTGCTATGGGACACTGTGGGTTCCTGTGGGTTTCATTAGGTATTATGGGACACTGTGGGTTGCTATGGGTCTCATTGGGTACTATGGGACACTGTGGGGTGCTATGGGTCTCATTGGGTGCTATGGGACACTATGGGTTGGTATGGGTCTCGTTGGGTGTTATGGGTCTCATTGAGTGCCATGGGTCTCATTGGGTGGTGTGGGTCTCATTGGGTACTATGGAACACTGTGGTTTAGTATGGGTCTCATTGGGTGCTATGGGTTGCTATGGGTCTCATTGGGTGCTGTGGGCTGCTGTGGGTCTCATTGGGTGCCGTGGGTCTCATTGGGTGCTATGGGACACTGTGGTTTAGTATGGGTCTCATTGGGTGCTGTGGGGTCTCATTGGGTGCTGTGGGGTCTCATTGGGTGCTATGGGGTGCTATGGGGTCTCATTGGGTACTATGGGGTGCTATGGGCC